>NC_044058.1:245000-470000 GCF_902167405.1 Gadus morhua
CACAGTCATTTGTGGACACTAAGTTTCTTTTCATTTAAAGGTGCAATCTATGATGATGTTCAGAAACACTCATACTGGGTGAAATGGTCCTTCTCTCCCAATAGTCGTCAATGCAATATGTGATCAGAAAAACAAAATAAATCTGACCATGGTGGAAGCTGCAAAACATTAAAAACATTGACCAGTCGTATCATTCAGTCCGACTCAGGGCCCCCTGTGCCCCGCATGCACACGTATCAGGTTCACTGTTGCTGGAAATGCTCGCTGCTTAGCAGAGACACCGGGTAGCAGGAGAACACCTTTATTCGGACACAATGGCAGAGAAGAAGCAGCCAAAACTGGTTTATTTTCCTTTACAAGGCCATTATGCATCAACTACCAGCCTATTTGTGTTCGTTACTGACTCAAAAGCCTGTTTGTAGTCTAAATCTTCGCTCTCATGGACAAATCTTGTATCAAATTCCTCGAACTCGCTCTGCTTTTGGGGAAAGAGCTTTTAGTGTCTATGCTCCAACTTCCTGGACTGAGATCCAGGCTCATTTTAAACTTGATCACTGTATCAGCTTAGACAATTTTAAAACTAGAATTAAGGATCACTTAACCAGTGTTTGCACTTGTTTTATAAATTAGCTGATGATGATTTAATCCTGGATGTAATCTTTTATGTTTGTTATTCAATGTGTGTCATTTCTGTGTAACTTTTTGTGCTGCCTTCTTGGCCAGGATCCTCTTGAAAAAGAGATTTTTATCTCAATGAGAATTTCCCTGGTTAAATAAAGGACAATAAATAAATAAATCAAATAAAAACACCTCCAGCGCCCGTGAGGGCTCAACCCCACAACCAGGCAGAGAGAAGAGACAGACACAGGCAGGAGAGGCTGCCATGAAGAAGGTTGGAAGAAGCTGGAGGACAAAGAGGAGCCAACATGGCAGCCTCCAGCTGAGTGGTTACATCTTGCAGCCTTACCTGAAATTTTTAACGTGTCTTTGAGTGTTTCTGAACAATATTTCTCATTGTTACAATAATAACTAGAAAATTCCACAGGAGATTTTGATATGTGTGCTGCCCATCTGCTGCCGCTCCCCGCTTGCCAATTGTGATGGAGATGCAGCAAAGCATCGGTGCACTACAGTCTGCTTTTTGTTTTTCGGAAGTGTGGACATGCAAGATCGCCACTGAGTGAGACATGTACACCAATGAGCCCACTCTCGAGACGTGTCAAATATGGTGTGGATACGTCAAAGCATTGATGAATCAGTGCCTACTTCCTGTTTTTTGGCTGTTGGGACATCCAAAATGGCCCCCGAGTGGGACATGTTGTGAGAGTGGGCTCATGAGTGGATGTGTCAAATATGGTGCAGATACAACAAAGTGTCAATGATTTGGGGCCTTTCTCCTGAATCTGACTCGACACACAAGGAAATCAGGTTGTGTCTGTGTTGTGATGGGCGTCGCCTGTCCTTTGAGTAGGAAACATCTCACAGGTGACACTCATTTTGCTCCACTAAGCCTCAGCCCTTCAGAAGGGCCTGAACAGACGGAGGAGACAGGAGGAGACAGAGGTCAAATCACATTTCTGCCTCAAGATATAACATCACAATCCAGCTCCTAGTACAAAAAAGTGTAACAAAGTACAAAACCCCAAAACCCAAAAAGCGGCTCTGTGCCATTAAAAATAATTGTACAAAAAAATACGGTCGCGTACGCGCGCATTTCCTATTCCGGTTAAGTGATTTTATTGTGAAATCACACAGGAAGCGCGCGGTACGGTTGACAGCAGCTTAACAGCAAACTCCGTTCTCTCGGTGAAGTACAAGTCCTGTCAAAAGCAAAAGTGGAGCAGAAAGGCGATTTTGTTAGGTAAGTACCGCAGTATTTTTCATAAAATGCAACATATATAATCAGTTCTAGAGTTTTATGTCGTGTGACGCGGTTTATTGGTGATAACTGGCGCGGTAAGGATGCTAACCACACGCAGTTGCGTGCTTAATTAATTGGCATGTTGGCTTTAAATGTCGGGGCCCAGTGTGGAGGTGCTTGATACACAGGAGCGAAGCGGGTTTGTGTTCGGTCAGTACGTGGTATTTTTAATTTAAAAATATGCAATTCATGGTTAATATGAAGGGAGTTTTTAACCCTCTGAGACCCATTGTGGCGTATACGCTACAAATAATCATGTTTTCTTTAGAGCGTCATAACTCCGTAATGGTTTACGCTAGAAAGATGCGGGTCATTTCCTCTTAAACTAGAGAAACGGGGCTAAACAACGGTACCCTGCTTGTGCTGATTCTGGGGATGTGTATAACTTGATGATACACTAAAAAATGACAATTTTATAGGCAATACACAAAAGTATGACAAGACGGAAAGTTCTCTATGTGGGTCTCAGAGGGTTAAGGTGAACATCGGTTGTACTTCGAGTGGAGTGACTCAATGAGTCTGCCGCCGCCTTGAACTTAATGCTAGCTAAGTTGGACTACCATGCTAGGCGTGTCCCCTAAAGTCACGTGGCCTGGAACACGCTCGTGTACATTGACTTTGCGTATAGACACTAATTTATATTATTAATGAACCAACATTACTTAAGTGAGTAATATTGGACTACCAAACAGAGTTGGCATTACATTTTTGTCAAATTAAGTTACATTTTGAAATGTGAGGTGCTTTCATTTTACCTGTAGTAGCTTTTTACCTGTTCTGGTTCAGTTTGACACAATGTCAGTAGCAACAACTAGATTAATGATAGTTTTCTATATTTGGCAGATTGGACAGAGATTTTCTCAAATTTGTTGAAATTTGTGGTCCCTGTTTTTTATCAGTTGTCAATAAGAAATGTATTGTTGTCAATAACGCTATATATATTTTTTTAGATGTATGTCTGCAGTTTCAAATGCCACCAAGGCTCAGTCCGACAAGTGATGCCATCCGTCATGTTCTCTCAAAGACGGACAAAACTTCAAAACTGGAAGTTAAATACATAAATGCAGAGAAAGGTAAAACATTGATGTGTTTTTTGCTTTTTATTTTCTCCAAGTAATTGATAAGTTATGTTGATGCTCTTTCCTGTACTATTGAACATATCTATTGTTTTTTTTGTTGTTTTTTTCTTTAAAAGGACGAGGAGTATTTGCCACAAGCAAATTTCCCAGAGGAGAATTTGTAGTGGAGTACCGGGGTGATATGATCAATGATGTTGAAGCCCAAAGAAGACGAAAGGTTTTCCACCCATCGTGTACTGCCTTTTTTTTTGCTTTCAAGTGGCGAGGGAAATTTTGGTGGTAAGTTGCAATTAAACTATACTTGGCACACAAAACACCAAACTCTGTATATTCAGAAGAACAACTAGGAGAATTATTAATTAATCAAATTGTACCATATGTTAACATTTATGTTGATTTGATTTCTATGTAGAGGAACGGCATGTATTAATATGAAATGGGTTTACTCGCAATACCTTCTTCCTTCATCTAAGCATTGATGCCTCAAGAGAGGATGAATCATTGGGGCGACTTCTTAATGATCAGCACAAAGGCCCTAACTGCCGAATGAAAAAGATTGATGTGGATGGGATGCCGCACTTGTGCCTATTTGCTATCAAAGACATAAATGAGGGGGATGAAATCACCTACGACTACGGAGGGGATGACTGCCCATGGAGAAGTCAAGTATGTGGAAAATTGTGGTTCTGCACAATTTTCAAATCCAGAATAATTTTATACTATGTGTCTGAACTTTAAAAATGATCAATTGTATTTCATGAATTGCAACAATTTCCATGTGAAATACTTGCAGGCAAGCACACATGCTAAACATGACCCTCGTGTGGATGGCTCCCATGCTGATGTCCCTCCAGGGCCACAGATGGATGATGACTCCACATCCAATCAACAGGTACATCATGTGGAGCACTTAAGATGAATTCATAGAGACATCCAGAGTCACCACTTGTTGTTTTTTAGCTTCATTTAAGCTGGTGGACAGACATGGAGAAGTGTATAATCATGGACTTGAATGTGAATCTGAACTGTTAGACATTTTAGTATGAGATGTGTTGATGGCTAATGTTAAATGGATGATCAGGACACAATTTTAACTTTGTGGAGATTTTACAATTGACAAAAAATCCCTCTAATCTGGGACATGTACGGGGTCCCCACAACACACTTTCTTACCAGTTTGAGTTTGCAGGTTGTGTGAGGTTTTGAGTAGCTCTTTGAGTCTGGACACCCGGTCCCCACAAGTGGTGACTTGACTGTGTTTGACATGTCCCCATGAAGCTTGTTCATTCAGTTGGTGTGACAGCAGATGCTGCTTAATGAAACGGGAAGAATCTCTGCAGTTCAACTTAATGTCTTTCAAATTTGGTTTCTCTGTATCCACACATCCAAATTCATAGCTGTACCCTTGACCTGAAAATGATGATTATGGCTCATAAATTGCAATAATTTCCATGTGAAATACTTGCAGGCAAGCACACAAGCTCAACATGACCCTCGTGTGGATGGCTCCCATGCTGATGTCCCTCCAGGGCCACAGGTGGATGATTACACCCATGACGTCATGTCCATAGAACAGGTACATCATGTGGAGCACTTAAGATGAATTCATAGAGACATCCAGAGTCACCTCTTGTTGTTTTTTAGCTTCATTTAAGCTGGTGGACAGACATGGAGAAGTGTATAATCATGGACTTGAATGTGAATCTGAACTGTTAGACATTTTAGTATGAGATGTGTTGATGGCTAATGTTAAATGGATGATCAGGACACAATTTTAACTTTATGGAGATTTTACAATTGACAAAAAATCCCTCTAATCTGGGACATGTACGGGGTCCCCACAACACACTTTCTTGCCAGTTTGAGTTTGCAGGTTGTGTGAGGTTTTGAGTAGCTCTTTGAGTCTGGACACCCGGTCCCCACAAGTGGTGACTTGACTGTGTTTGACATGTCCCCATGAAGCTTGTTCGTTCAGTTGGTGTGACAGCAGATGCTGCTTAATGAAACAGGAAGAAACTCTGAGGTTCAACTTAATGTCTTTCAAATTTGGTTTCTCTGTATCCACACATCCAAATTCATAGCTGTACCCTTGACCTGAAAATGATGATTATGGCTCATAAATTGCAATAATTTCCATGTGAAATACTTGCAGGCAAGCACACAAGCTCAACATGACCCTCGTGTGGATGGCTCCCATGCTGATGTCCCTCCAGGGCCACAGGTGGATGATTACACCCATGACGTCATGTCCATAGAACAGGTACATCATGTGGAGCACTTAAGATGAATTCATAGAGACATCCAGAGTCACCTCTTGTTGTTTTTTAGCTTCATTTAAGATGGTGGACAGACATGGAGAAGTGTATAATCATGGACTTGAATCTGAACTGTTAGACATTTTAGTATGAGATGTGTTGATGGCTAATGTTAAATGGATGATCAGGACACAATTTTAACTTTGTGGAGATTTTACAATTGACAAAAAATCCCTCTAATCTGGGACATGTACGGGGTCCCCACAACACACTTTCTTGCCAGTTTGAGTTTGCAGGTTGTGTGAGGTTTTGAGTAGCTCTTTGAGTCTGGACACCCGGTCCCCACAAGTGGTGACTTGACTGTGTTTGACATGTCCCCATGAAGCTTGTTCGTTCAGTTGGTGTGACAGCAGATGCTGCTTAATGAAACAGGAAGAAACTTTGCGGTTCAATTTAATGTCTTTCAAATTTGGTTTCTCTGTATCCACACATCCAAATTCATAGCTGTACCCTTGACCTGAAAATGATTATTATGGCTCATAAATTGCAATAATTTCCATGTGAAATACTTGCAGTCAAGCACACAAGCTCAACATGACCCTCGTGTGGATGGCTCCCATGCTGATGTCCCTCCAGGGCCACAGGTGGATGATTACACCCATGACGTCATGTCCATAGAACAGGTACATCATGTGGAGCACTTAAGATGAATTCATAGAGACATCCAGAGTCGCCTCCTGTTGTTTCTGGCTTCATTCAAGCTGCTGGACACACACTTTTCTATTGTTGAGTTGGCAGGTTGTGTGAAGACTAGCTCTGGATGTCGGTCCCGACAAGTGGTGACAAGTGGTGACTGTGTTTGCCATTCCCCCATGAAGCTTGCTCATTCTATTAGTGTGACGGCAGATGCTGGTTAATCAATATTCTTCACAAATATCTAAATTTTTTTCAGTGTGTGTGTTGTATTGCTGTTCTTCACAGAGTGAGACAAAATTCCAAAATGAAGACGAGATTGCTGTCCCAAGACTTAGACGGACAAAAAGTATCATTGTAAGTACTCAATTATGTTGGATCAGTGGCAAACTGATTAAAATGTCATATGACGATGCACCTAATGTCACAATGTTTAAACTGTGAATTGGGTGTCCAATAATGTCAACTATCGATCCATCCTCTAAGTTAATGAATTTATTTTCAGATGATAAACACAGATTTTGAAGACTTGAGTGAGTTATACGACTCTACATCAGAGAGTGGCGATGAGTATGTGCCAGATTCCACGTCTGAAAGTGACGAAAGTGATGTCAGCATTTCAACAACTGAAAGGAAACAAAGGTGGCCAGTGGGTGAATTATTTTCTGACTCTGAAGTGGTGACTCCAGTATGTGACTCCACAACAGTAGGTGACTCCACAACAGTAGGTTACTCAACGACACCAGACCTTGAAAACTTGAGAACAAACATCAGTACATGTGATGTCAGTACAGACGAAGAACCCTGCTCAAGTCAAGATGCAACTGACACCATACTTGTGCAAGCTTCACAAAAGAGGCATGGAAAAAGAGTTTACAACAAACGACAGTATTGCTTATATTGCAAAAAAGCAAATGCAAAAATGGCCAGACATCTAGAACGTGCACACCACGATAAAGTTGATGTGGCTCAAGCTATAAGTTTACCAAAGGGTTCCTTGGAGAGAAGAAAACTGCTTGACTATATTCGCAACAGAGGCAACTATGCCCACAACGCTGCTGTGCTGGAGTCAGGGAGAGGAGAGTTGGTTCCATTTAAACGCCCGAATAAAGATGCACAGGGGAAGGATTTCATGCATTGTGCATACTGCCAAGCTCTTTTCACACGAAAAGTCCTGTGGCGACATATGCGAATTTGCAAACTTAAGCCTTCATCGATACCTGTCAAACCAGGAAAAAATCGTGTTCAGTCTATGTGTACATTCATGCAGCCTGTGCCATCACACATCGGGAAACAGATGTGGGGAGTTATCAGTGCCATGGTTGCTGATCCGATCACTGATGCTGTGAAAAAAGACAATGTCATCATCCATGTTGGGCAGCACCTGTTGAACAAGGGTGGGATGTCAGCCAAGAATCAACAGTGTGTGCGTGACAAAATGCGAGAAATGGGAAGACTGGTTCATAATGCCAGAAAAGTTACCCCCTTAAAAACAGTGGAGGATTTCATAAATCCAAAGAATTACTTGCAGGTGATCAAAGCTGTCAAGGTGACTTGTGGCTATGACAGTGATTCTCACAAATTCACAATACCATCACTTGCCAAGAAAATTGGCCATACATTGGTCAAAGTCAGCAAACTCCTAAAAGCTCAGGGCTTGATCATGAACAACCATGAACTTGTGAAAAATGCCACTGAGTTTCAGGAAGTCCACAACGAAAGGTGGAATGAAATGATTTCTGCGACAGCACTACGTAACCTCAATGAAGCAAAGTGGAATGTTCCCACTCTGATGCCGTTCACAGAAGATGTGCAGAGACTGCACCAGTTTCTCAGTCAAAAGCAAGAGGAGTACTGCAAAGAACTCTCTGAAAGTCCTTCCACAAAGACCTGGATAGACTTGGCAAAGGTGTGCTTAGCACAGATCATCCTCTTTAACCGTCGCAGGGAAGGAGAAGTGGCAAGCATGCCCTTGTCTGCATTTTTGTCAAGAGACGAGTCTGATCATCACCAGGATTTGGACTGGGCACTGTCAGAAGTAGAGAAAAGACTCTGCAAACATTTCACAAGGATTGTGATCAGGGGAAAAAGAGGTAGACCGGTTCCTATTCTTGTGACTCAGAAAATGCTCAGTGCACTGGAACTCCTGGTTTCAGAGAGAGAGGCTTGTGAGGTACTCAAAGAGAATTGCTACATGTTTGCAAGGCCAGCTGCTAAAACGCATCTCCGTGGTTCGGACTGCCTCCGTGCTTTTGCAGTAGCATGTGGTGCAAAGTGTCCCAAGGCACTGACCTCCACCAGGCTGCGGAAACATGCTGCAACACTCTCAACGGTTCTCAACATGACGGATACAGAGATGGACCAGTTGGCTAACTTTCTTGGGCATGACATTAGAGTCCATCGTGAGTTTTATCGACTACCTGAGAAAACACTGCAGCTTGCCAAGGTTAGCAAGCTTCTCATGGCCCTTGAGCAAGGAAGATTGGCTGAGTTCCATGGCCAAAACCTGGATGAAATCACAATAGGGCCAGATGGTATGTTGTTTTGTCATTTTTCTTTTGTCCATCATGCTTTTGTTTATATTTGCTAATCAAGTTTTTTTATATCTCCTCTAGACATGGTCATTTGTCCTGTTGAGACTGATGAGACAGCTAAAACCAGGGGACGACACGATTCATCTCAAGGTATATATTCATTTATCTCAAAAGAAGGGTTTACTGTGTGTGTTTCTCAATGTCCTGTAATCTTTGTCTTTGGCAGAAGAGACTCTTCCACTGACAGAAGAAGAAGGCCCCCCACTGACAGAGGAAGAAGGCCCCCCACCAACACGCAAGAGAGATACACCATCAGCAGCAGAAGATGACCGTGTCGGAGCCGCAACACCTGTTGAAGGTTGTTTTTTTTAATTCCTTCTTTGATTTTAGCAGAATAAGTACAATGGACACCAGAAAATTACAAAAAATATCTCAGACATGGCCTTCTCTTCATCAGAAAACAGCAGCCCAACTATCATAAAGGTGAATATAGCTTTGGCCACTGTAACTGTAAGCCTGAATGCATTAAACAATGGCTGGGTAGACAGTGAAAAATATCTGATACTGCTGGTTCTGTAATTCTGAACATCGACGTGTCCCTGAATCGAGATCGAGGGTCCATTTTCGATTAATTGCCCAGCCCTACTGGTACCTGTACTTTTTATTTTTTATTTTTTTACCTGCTCCTTCAGGTTTCCACAAAAGCAGCCTCGTACTTTATAAAAAGTGACCTCGACACATTGCAGACACTGATTGGTTCCGAGTTTTGTCACGGACAATAACCACGCACGGGGTAAAAGTGTCTAGGCATCAGTTGCAGCAGCCAAAAAGGGCACGCCATGCTCTTTGGGGGAGCTACAAACCTTCATGTTGCTCACTTGCGAAACGACAGAAAGGCTGGATGACTCCACTCATATCTAGCAAGTGGACCAGCAGCTTTATGGAAGTCCTGTGCGTCATCCAGGGGGTACTATTTTTGCAGTGGAAACTGTCCCCCCAAAAGGTACCAGCTTCCAAAAGCGAGTAGAGCCAATGCGAGTGGGAACGTGGCTTAAAGGAGAGATTGAAAGGGATAACATGTGACTTAATTAATAGAGAAATTACAACATCAGAAATTAAGTCCACATCTTTCAATCTCATCAAGCATACAATGAGTCCCGCTGCACAAAGGCATTTCCTCTCATGTTTGTTTCTTTGTCTGTATATCTAACAAATATATCATTCATCTATTTCATAGAATCATCAGCAGAGGTGAGGAATGCAGTCCCATCAGTGAGCAAGAGGAGCAAGCCACTTTCTGGAGATGATGACCGGCTCACAGCTGTGATGTCTGTCAAAGGTGATTTAAATCTTTTTTTTTTTCATTACAAATCAGATCAACTCAAATGTGAATTGCAACAGCAGTACGCTCGCAGTGCCACTGCTGAAAGCTAATGGGTCTGGTGATGTTCCATGGTGGCATAAATCACTGGGTGCCAGAACACAGTAATAATCTTCGTTGATGATCTTGTGTGAAATGGTGACTGAACCATGTACAGTCCTTTGTGTGGTCAGGTAAACAAGATATGTACTACATAAGTGTAAGGTCTATGTGTTGACATTTTTTTCACCCACTCACAGGTAAAGCTCCCAGGAAAAGAAAACCATGGCAGGACGAAGAGGTAAAAGCCGTTGAAAAGCATATGAAGCGGTTCATCACTTCATGCATCGTCCCTTCAAAGAGAGACTGTGAAAAGTGTCTAAGAGCTGAGCCAGCAGCTCTCAATAATCGGGATTGGCAAATGTTAAAATATTATGTATACAACCGCATCACAGCGTACAAAAAGAAAGTCCAGCATTCCTAATGTTTAAAAAAGGCTGATTCTGCTAGTTTTGTGAGCAGTGCTTTGCTTATGTCTTATGTTATGGTTATTTTCACTGTTTTTCTTAGCTTGATACTTGAAAGCTTAAAGTTGGGGCCAACGTGGCAGGCCATCTGTTTATTAAACAGTGACAATTATTTCAATTGATCTGGAGTTGGTCCTTATTGATAGTCATTACAAAGAACTACATCACTCAATGATGGTTTGAAGCAATATCACATGACGAGGTCATTATGTGCTAAATACTACTGTATTATTATTCTGTGCTATTGCCATTATACAGCGCTTAAAAGAGTGGACGGAAATGCAGATAAAGAATTAGGACAGAAAAGATTTAAGTATTTTATTTTATGACAAACAAAAAGGTACAACCATTGGTTACTTGACGTGGCTCCATCTTTTCCTGGAGCCTCCAGTACCTCCTCCTTGCTCTCTAAGCCCAGTAGCTCCTCCTTGCTCCCTGCAAGACAGTCTTATTTGTTAGGTCCAACTATTATTGGTTCTAAGATAGTATCACTAATTGACATTATGACTCTACAATTATGTAACATTTGAAGCAGCGTCTTACTGTCATGAATTCCCTTGCTTCAAGTCCTTCATCCAACAGCTTCAATGTGGTGATGGCCATGAGGCTGTGGTTGTTGCGAACAGCTGCCTTCTTGCTTTTTTGTACAACCTTGGAAGCATCTTTGCAGTGGACCACGCACCATCATGCCAGTTGTGAGGTACAAGGTTCTTGCGTCAAGTGAAAGGTTGCACAGTAGTTTTTTTTTCAGGGAAGTGTCTGATGAGATGCCTGACTCTCCTACATGGCACCTCTTCCATTTTTTGTCCTCCTGATGTGTCCTTGCGGTTTTTAGTTGATTAAATGTACTAATTTATGGTTTGAGTATGGCATATTAAAATCAAAAGTAAATTTAAGATTTTTAATGATAATAACTGATAATAATAACGATGGACATGACTTTTTGGGGACCAGTATGGTCCCCAAAAAGTCAAGTATGAAGGTGTGAATTATGTAAATTCTTTGCAAATTCATGCAAATTCGGTCCCCTATCAACACATTGACTTGATTTTTCAGTGGTCCCCATATATGATGGGGAAAACATTTTAATGGAAATTTGCAGGTTTTAAGGCATGTATAGGCTAACTAAACAGTAGTGAGTGTGCTGAATTTTTTTCACACCTCTAGCACCTCTAGAAAGGGTGGTCCCCACCAGTGATGATTAAAAAGTTGGTCCCCAGTAGCCATGAATACCAGTATGTGTGTGTGTGTGTGTGTGTGTGTGTCAGTGTCTGTGTGTGTGTGAGAGTTAATTTGACATTCAATTCCCTAATTCTCACTTCTTCATCCAGTCAATTTGGGAGGCAGGTGGCATGCTATTTGTTTTTGCGGTACAAAATACACGTAGCAAGTGAATCATAAACGTCAAATTCACAAATTATTATTTATTTATTTGATTAGGACAGTGCACATTAATCATTATGTCAGCCAGAGAATCAATATAAATATGCCGGAGTTAGCTTAATTGCTCATTTTCATCCGTTGTCCTAAGGAAAGTCAAGAACATAAAAACAACATACCAGTATACAAAATAGATTAAAAAAAACACTTTTACACACAAAATAGGTCCCCACATCAAGAGTCCATGTTAAAAAATTAGAATGACCAAAGGTTACATATGAGAGCAGGTCTGGCTTGCTACTAACCACTGTTTAAGGTTTTTTTTAAAGGTGGCACAGTCTCTAACATGTGTTGGTAATATATTCCAGGACTGTGTTCCTCTGATGGACACCACCATTTGACCAAATTTGGTCTTGCGGCGTTGTATTTCGCAGTCACCTCTAGTTAGTGCTCTGGTATTTATTGTAGAGGATTTCTTCTTTATAAAATTCTGTAATGGTGGAGGGGCTAGACCGTTCAGAACCTTAAAGATTAGACAGACATCCAAAAACAGCTGAAAACTATCGAAGTCTATGATTTTGTGTTTATTTGTAATTTTACAATAATGGTAGTATACACAGTGGTGTAGTCTACGTGATACGCAGGTATACGCCGTATACCCACTAGAAACGCACCAGGATTTGCGTATACCCACTTAAAAATGTGCACGGATACGTATCAATCGTCTTGTGACAGATCTTTCACTTCTGTGTTTATTTTTCGGAAATATCGGTTGGGTATAACTGCAATAAAATACTTTAAGCAGGGGAAGTTATCTCCTACATTCACCATTCACCAAACATTAGTCTCCTGTCATCTCCTTCTCATGCACTGGTTAGCCATGGATGTAAACAGTTCATTAAATTATTTTGAGTAGATTTTGTCCTTGTTTAGCATGTGCTATTGCTACTATAGATATACAAAGGACAACTTGTCATTTTTGTGTTCTATTTGTTCAGACTGTTATTAAAACTGGTTCTTTCCATGATTGTTGATAATCGTTATACTCTTAAATCAGCGGGTTGTAGACCCCTGCGTTGGTGAGTGTGGTGCGACACCCCATAAGTGCCACACACGTACACGTACCGGTCGGATGGGTTTGTACGAGGCTGGGAGGGAATCATCACAGTATACCCACTACAATAAAATAGACTACACCACTGCGTATACCCACTTAAAAATGTGCACGGATACGTATCAATCGTCTTGTGACAGATCTTTCACTTCTGTGTTTATCTTTCGGAAATATCGGTTGGGTATAACTGCAATAAAATACTTTAAGCAGGGGAAGTTATCTCCTACATTCACCATTCATAAAATTCCCGCTGCGCGCTCGCGCTCTGCCCTGTCTCTGTTACGAAGCGCGAAGCTGCCCCTGCATCTCTGCACGTTAGTTGGCGGGCCAAGCCCCTCCTTCTCGCGTGTGCGTGTGTGTGCGCGTGTGTGTGTGTGTGTCCAGTCCTCCCGTATTAATGTGCAAACCACATAATAAGTAGTCAACAGAAGACAATGTTTTAATCCCACCTTATATCTCCTTGTTACTTTTAGATGAGAACCCCTGGCCAGCCTTTCAGACTGGGTGTCAGGCTAGGGAATTTAAAAACAGGCATCCTTGGTTAGAGTGGAGGGAAAAAAAGTTAGCTAAATGTCAGCCAACATACAGTTGGTATACACAATTGAAATTCATAATGTTAATCACTATGCAAATGAGAGTATAGCTAATTCATGGTCATTTTTAAGGTGCAGTAATTTCACACTTTTACACAATTCAATTACTGTATGGTATGTTAGATAACAACAGTAAGAGCTCAAATTAGAGCGAAACATTAGTCTCCTGTCATCTCCTTCTCATGCACTGGTTAGCCATGGATGTAAACAGTTCATTAAATTATTTTGAGTAGATTTTGTCCTTGTTTAGCATGTGCTATTGCTACTATAGATATACAAAGGACAACTTGTCATTTTTGTGTTCTATTTTTTCAGACTGTTATTAAAACTGGTTCTTTCCATGATTGTTGATAATCGTTATACTCTTAAATCAGCGGGTTGTAGACCCCTGCGTTGGTGAGTGTGGTGCGACACCCCATAAGTGCCACACACGTACACGTACCGGTCGGATGGGTTTGTACGAGGCTGGGAGGGAATCATCACAGTATACCCACTACAATAAAATAGACTACACCACTGAGTATACAGGTTTTTTGTCTAGTGTTTTAAGAGTTCTCTTGAATAAGGACTTGATTGGTTTTAAAGTGCTCTCAGATGTATGTGACCATGTTGTGTAACAGTACGAGATTTGAGTAAATATCATTGCATGCATATAAGTCTTTGCTGTCTCCATAGTCAGGAAAGGTCTTATATGCTGGAAATTTGATAAATTAAATTTAATTGTGTTTTTAACTTTCTTAACATGCTGCTTAAAATTAAGGTTAGAATCGAAGATGACCCCGAGGTACCTAAAATATTCAACCACCTCAAGTCTCTCACCACCAACCATGACTGATGGTTGCTGTCCCGCAGTTGGCTGTCGGGAGCACAACATACAGACCGTTTATTTTGTATTCAGATGTAGACAACAGTTTTGGAGCCAATGGGACACTGGCACCATGGCTCCTGAGCAGTGGCGGACTCAGAGGGCCCTATCTTGCATCCGGCGCAAGTGACTTAGTCACTGGCGCATGTGTCGTTGCTAGTTTACAACTGGCGCAGAGCGTTCTTTTCCCACCACTGCCACTCGCCGGTAAATTATGGATTGATCATGCGCCCCAAGGGGCGGTTCGGCGGAAGGAGGAGGCGTGTTCTGGCGCAAACGGTATTTTGCCGTTTCTGAATACCATTGCGCTACTGACCAGGAAATACCTGGTTTAGAGTCAGTGGCGCGTTGTTCAGATGCTATTTTAAGGGCGCATGCATACATGCGCATGCAATGCATACGGATTGCTTGTGCACCTCGCGTATACACTTTGCTTCTCCCATCTACCTAGCCGCACATTCTTGGTAAATTATTTGGGAAAGAACAGCTGATGCAGCGGTAATAAGTTGTACTTTTAAATCAATGCATCTGCAAACACCGTACAGCAAACACATATTTTCTTGACAGAGACATCGTGTAGGCCTACATGCCCATAACTTTTAGGATTGATGACAATTTGATCGTGAAAAACATTGTTTTACCGCGAGTGAGTGTAAAGAATGAATGAATGCGCGCGTGTGTGCTCTGTTTAAACACACGCAAACTAAACACGTGACGCATGATACAATCAATGGCAATGTCTATTACCGCGGGGACACATGCATATTAGGATAGCATACAATACTGATAAGAAACAATGTTTATAATGTATTGCGTATTTCATTAAATAGAACCACAGTTACCGCATATCACATGTTATATCGTGTACGTTTTCTTTGCCGAAATTTATTTGAGGACTCAGTATTTCTGAAGTTGTGGAAGAAAACCCCTTATTCCATGTGTGAATTAGGCCATATTATTTGGCAATGAACTGAGCCATTTGCAGTTTGAAATTCATGTGCATTTGTCTCATCGGAGACTGCAGACGCGCTGTCAAAATATCAACTCGTCCGATTCAAATGCGCTCATGGCTCTTAAAGGGGATGGGAGCTGGCACTCTCATTGGTTTGTTGGACGTTACGCCCAAACCACACCTACGGGTAACTAGGCTGCTTCAGACCAACCCTTTTCAAAGACACTGTTTCCCCTTATTCTAGCGACTTTATAAACACCAAAATGAGTTGTTCACATCCATGTGCACTTTCACATTTTAGCCAAAGAAAGGAGGATGCCTTACTGCTTTCATCTTTACTAACATTTAAGTAAAAATTAGACTGGAGAAAATTCAATGTGCCGCTACCATACAGTATTTGACCGCTGACAACCAGCAACGGAAAAATGTAAGGAAGTTTTCCTTCATGTTGAGGTGATAGCTGACCATTATCGTCTCTCTTGCATGAAATGACCTACACTTGAATGATCTTGAACGCTCAAAAAATGTATAAACATTTTAAACGGATTATGCAAACTGAAAATATTACGTTTTTCTAACTTGGCATCTAATTGCGCTTTTCCACTATGGGTACTGACATACTCTTAATCCACTTTTTGCTTCGTTATCCAGTGGAGATTTAAGTACCACTCGATGTCCCTGTTTGTCATGGCGACGCCACATGAAAGCAAAGCCTCGCATTCCCCGTTCGTCAGCTACCAAAGAGAGGAACGTCTGTACCTCAATAGCTAACCACAACATGTTTTTTTCGGTTTGCCATATTGTTGCTCTAGAAGGCACATCATCATCATCAGGGGCTACCTAGGGCACTCATTAAATTTTGTTCACGTGTAAAGGGCAGCCAATAAGGCACTTTCTCTCATTTTCACAACCATAGAGGGCACTTTAGCACACTTTTTCAACCATGGGGGCACCAGACGGGCAGAAGGGCACTAGAAGGGCACCAGACGGGCAGAAGAGAACTAGAAGGGCACTATAAGGACCAGACGAGCAGAAGGGCACTATCAGGGCACTAGAAGGGCATTGGAAGGGCACTGGAAGGGCACTAGAAGGACCAGACGGGCAGAAGGGCACTATCAGGGTACTAGAAGGGCACTAGAAGGGCACTAGAAGGACCAGACGGGCAGAAGGGCACTATCAGGGTACTAGAAGGGCACTAGAAGGGCACTGGAAGGGCACTGGAAGGGCACTAGAAGGACCAGACGGGCAGAAGGTCACTATCAGGGTACTAGAAGGGCACCAGATGGGCAGAAGGGGACTATCAGGGCACTAGAAGGGCTCCAGACGGGCAGAAGGGCACTATCAGGGTACTAAAGGGGGCACTAAAAGGGCACCAGGCGGGCAGAAGGGGACTATAATGGCACTCATTAAGGCACGTCATTGAATTTTCTTGTTCTAGAGGGGACATCATCATAATTTATTGTATGAAGGAGCACCCTAGAGGGCACCTAATCATGTTTAGCACGTGAAAAGGGCAGCCAATAAGGCATTTCCTCTCGTTTTCGACACTCTTGAAGGGCACTTTAGCGCGCTTCTTCAACCATTGAGCCACGAGGGGGGGGCGGTCGCCCCCCCTGCCCCCCCCCTGAGTCTGCCACTGCTCCTGAGAGTACTGCAGCAGCTTCTTTGATTGAGCTGGCATGACAGTATAATACAGTATCGTCAGCATATAGTTGCACTTTAATATTTCTACAGACATCTGGTAAGTTATTGACATACAGGCTGAATAAAACAGGGCCCAATATTGAGCCCTGTGGTACTCCAGCAGAACAAGTTAGATAGGAAGATAATGAATCACCAATTTGAACTGCCTGTTTCCTGTCTGACAGGTATGATTTCATCCAACAGAGGGCGCTGTTTGAGAAGTTAAAATGGGTTAATTGGCAATAAGCAAGTCAAATGCGCTTCCTGACATGCAGACACGCATTCTTGTGCGATTTCATGTCAGGGGGGATGTAGAAATGTCTCGGTCATGCTTAAAGTGTCTTCCAAACACACGGCTGTGAAGTGTGCTTGGATGATTAGCCGCTACTGTCAACAAAGCCGCTCTAGCTTTGTCTCCTCTTGAATCAGTGAAAATAAGTAGGGCCATTGTTTTTCCCGTCTGTGTAAACCACTCCCACTTCCTATCAGCAGAGCCCATGTTCTCAAACTAAAAACTGACACTAACAAAATAACAAAATATCACACCGTTACACACGTTCAATCCAAGTTATCCAAGTAGACATGATAATAACAGTGACGTCTATTCCTAGAATATAGAAATACAAATACGGAAGGAAGAAGATGACATACAATAGAGTAGAATAGCATTTAACAGATTGTAGCAGCACAGAGTAGCCCTGGTTGGGCTGCTGTGATTGGCTGTTCCCAGTCCGCTGTTCTGTGAAGCCGTATTACGCAGGAGATCGCTAGCTTGGGCTGACAGCCGCTGTCTTAGAAAGCTCCTTATGCATTCTCTGGAGTCTATCTGTGTGTCACTCATTTAGCTCCTTTATTTTCAACCCCCATGTTTCCATAGATTTCTACCAGGATTTTATTTAATCCTCAAGGCCAAATTCAGATTGGCATGCAGCACATAATCCCCTCTGGTGAAGAATTAGTGTTCACCGTGTATCTGTTGAATGAGAGTCGATACTACGATATCACTACAGAATCAGAAGTTCACATGGAGGGAATTAAGAGACGGTGTTGCGGTCCGGTGTCCCCTGAGACCCGGACCTGGTAGAGGTCCGCCCCCTGGGAGGGGTCTGCCCCCTGAGACCCGAACCTGGGAGGGGTCCAGCTGGGCTCATCTCACACTGGCAGACACAATGCCTGCTTTTGACTCTACATTTAACAATTTGCAGATAAACTCTTATCTACATGTGGCTAGGGCAGCTGGGCTGATTTAGTCATTTGACGTGTTTCTAGCCCCTTGTTCTTTGGTTAAATGTCTAACAGTCATACTGCCAACCTGGTCTCACAGGAATCCGTGAAATGACCACGGACGCTTACCTCAAAATCCAAGGAATCCTCACCGAAACACACCAATTTCCGTAATATGGCCACGGATTTTGCTCCAATGCAAGTTGATGACATATTCCGTGGCACACACACAGATCCCCGTTTCAATGAACGAGTTGATCACGGGCAGGGGCGGACTGGGACAAAAAATCGGCCCGGGCATTTTGAACCAGACCGGCCCACTAAATTCGATAACACACCTTTTCAGTCTTTTTGGTCTCTCGAATGTCTACACCAACCAGGCTCTTAGCTAGCAGGGCGTCTGCCCTATAGTCTACTAAAAAATAAGAAGAAATGGGACAACTTTAACTTTGTTAAAGTTGTTACTTGAATTTTGTACCTTGTTACCTAGTTTCAGTTACACTCACTGTTATTATGCATTAAATTACTAAACATATAAATAAATCAGTGTAATTGCAATATTACCTAAAAACGATCAAGTGCTGTACAAAAAATCCTAGCTAAAAGCCTGACTCCAACTGTGCAACTATTTTCCACATACCTCTTAAGCCATGCAATGAGTTAATAGCAATCAGTGAGAGTGGACGCATTATACACTTCCAAAAGGTGTTATTTATTAACAAAAAAAATATACTCCACGTCCATCACAGTAATGGGTAGAGTTCATCCGACTGGGTGTGTACCTGCGTTTAATAGAAGAGAAAGACAAAAAATAGAAGACAAAGACAAAGAATAGAAAAGAGAATAAATGATGGATCAGATGTTACTCTACTGTATCAAGAGTAGTACCCACTAAATTGTGAACTGAATTCATTTTTTGTGGTGGAGGTGGTGTGGTTCCCGCCGCATCTTGCAGCACTTCGCACGCCAGTGCTACCACTGTTTTCACGTCTTCATAAATGAACATCATAACATCATCAAACAGTACACCATGGCACATAAATGACACCACCCTATCCTGGGCGGTGGGCTGTCGGACTAATGACTTTCTTGTTGTCGGAGTATAGGGCTATCATAATTCGGTATCTGGACCGCGCACCAATGGGCTAACCGGCTAGCCCACCACTCAAACACACAACATTAGAGTGTAGGCTAACGGCTGGCTGTTTCAGAGTAGAGTAGGCTGAGGGCTAGCAACAGCTACAGACTTGTCTTGTATTTACAATGCAAACGAACTTGGCCATAGAACATAGGTCCTAAGTCAAACATATTTTAGAGACGTTTTAATTCATGATCAGTAAGCTTACCGTAGGTCGTTGTATCGTATCGCCACCAGCATCACTGGGCCTCATGGGTTGAGCGCATGCGTAGAACTGGGTGCCGCGTTGCGTGTATATATGCAAATCCAAATTCTCTACCTCAATCCGCACAGTTGAGAACACTTCGGCTGTGTAAGAACCAATTTAGAGGTGTTTATTAATAAGGTGGAGATCTTTTCTTACTTTGGACTTCCGAAGTCTGTAAAACACATATTAGAAGACACTTAAAAAAAAATCGAAAAATAGTCACCATGAGTGTGAAGACCGATTGCGAGTAGCAGTATAAAACTCAGTCAGTCAGTCAGTCAGTCAGTCAGATTAAGATAGGTTTAGCTCTTGGAGAAAATTATGCTTGTGCCGCTGTGTTAATCATTTCGGCTGATGCGATGATGGGCCGGTACATGATAGTGATGGGCCGGTGGAATTATATTTTCGGCCATCGGCCCACCGGGGATGTCCCCGGTATTCCCGATGGCCAGTCCGCCCCTGATCACGGGCGCCTGACTCAAAATCTGTGGTGGCCTCACAGAATCACTTAAAGGTCTATAGCCTACTTGTTACTGTCCTTAACTCAGAAGTTACCTATTGCATCACTTCCTTTAGGGCTTCGGCCTCCTAATTGATCATTGTAGCATTTGAATGCTCTTTCATAAATATGACACCACAACCACGGGGGCATGGCAACAATTCTCCATATCCATATGGGGAGGGGGGGGATGCTTGTGGACAGTAGGGGTACACTAGACATAAATAGGAAGCTTGCAATGAGCATTTCAATCACCAGAAATAGTCAATACACACTCAGGGGGAGGAATGACCTCTCACACATACTGTATATATATATATAGATATATGTGTGAGAGGTCATGATATCTTAATGAATTATTTCAAATAACCCTGCCTCGTTCAATCAATGAGCTCGATGTTCTGCTTTCACGAATAGGTTGTAGGCTGTGTCACTACCAAATATGTCTGCGCTAAAGACGTCATCATTTGCGTTTCAGGCGTCCACACGAATCCTAAAACGAAACAGCATAGGTTCGGATAGATTTGAAACCACCTCCGAGGGTGGTTTCAGAAATGTGCGGTTTCGGGCACCGGATTCGCCGGCTCCGTCTGGACGGTCGGCCGAAACGCACTTACGCACTTTAAGACTTATGCGGTTTTTGCATAAGTAAATTCGGCTCCGTGTGGACGGGGCTTCGGTTTAAGGAACGTGGTGAAGTTCAGTTTTTGAGGGGGTTTGTTCAAAAAATCGGATAAATCGGATTGTTGTTTTGACGAATCCTGCGCAGCCCGCCCCTCCCTTCTTATATCGAAAATAATCTCCCGATTGAAATGCATTGGTTTAATATTGAATAAATTAAATATTAAAATATATATTATATATAAATAAATATACAATTATTTAGTTATAATATTATAAATAGACCATGTATCTATTATCGTTACAACAAGATCTTTATCTGACCATTGACAATCCAATTCCACCAATCCAATCAACGAAGAGGGTTGTAACACCAAGTTACAGTGTACTGTTTCTATGGGGAATGTGGTTCAGGTATGACAATATTCAAATATTTCTAATATAAAAAAAACTAGCCCATACGTAGGCCTATAGCATATCATACATTTGACATATAGAGTTAGACTATTATATTTATAAGGTTATAGGCCGAATTTGGTCAAAATGCAGCCTCTGCTGGCCCACAACCAGATTGTCTCGTTGTCTGTTATACGCTTTGTAAGTTAATTATATTAAAATTATTATAACCATGTAGGCCTAGCCTTTATTTTCTTGGCGTTATCATTACATCCTTTCTTGTTACATCGATATAAATTATTGTTATAACGAGATCTGTATCGGACAATTGACCCTCCTCTCGGAAATGAATGAAATTCATATTGACTATATCCCTAATATTCTCGCCGGCCCTTCTTGAATTTAATAGACCACTTTCATTGCTTCGAAGAGGTCTGGTGCTCTCCGTATGTAATACATAAATAGTAATTTATATGTATGTATGTAAATAGGTATGTAGGCTACATAGGCCTACCGGTTTATTTATATTTATTTATTTATTTATATACGGAGACCACCAAAACTCTTCGAAGCAACAAAAAAATATATAAATAGGCCTAAGTATAAATATGTATGTGGATATATATATATATTTATATATATATAAATACACATATATATTTATAGATATTTATTTATTTCGTAATATATGGATGTTAATTTATTATATACGGAGCCCACCAGACCTCCTCGAAGCGACGAAAATGGTCTATTAAATTCAAGATCGGTGCATTGGCGAGAACAGGGATATAGTGCCATACCGTCAATATGAATTTCATTGATATATATATATATATGCTATGGTAATTTCACGGATCCCTGTGAGACCAGGTTGACTCAGTCGTTGAAACGGGGATCTGTGTGTGTGCCACGGAATATGAGTCATTAATGCCGCATTTCCACTGCAGGGTGCGGTACGGTTCGGTTCGCAAAGGTGTGGTACGGATTGCGTTTCCACCGCCAAAAGTGGGCGTGACCCGGACTGAGCCGTACTCGTTTTGCCCTCGTTTTCAGTACTCCTCCGTTGGAGTACTGAAAACGAGACGAGACGCTTAAAATTCGAGCTACACACCCCCTCCGTTGATTGGTCGACAGAACCGTCACTTCCGGGCGACGTGGGGATAAAAACAAACAAACAGTAGCCTTGAGGTATTATTCTTTACAATGAACATGTCGCGTAAAACGCTTGCTTGGGCGAACAAGGAGGTGGAGAAGTTCCTCTACATTCTTGGGGAGGAAGACGTTGTTTACGTAGCTGCCGCAGCGATCGACATCCGGCCTACCATAAAGGGTACTGTCGGCGGTGGAAACGCGACCTCGGAACTGAGCTGGGCTATACCGCCCCCTCCCTCCCGGACTGAGGCGAACCGAACCGCAAGGCACCCTGCAGTGGAAACGCGGCATAACTTGCATTGGAGCCAATTCCGTTGGCATATCGCGGACAATTTAAGGGATTCCGTGAGGCCACCATGGATTATGAGTTAAGCGCCCGTGGTCGACTCGTTCATTGAAACGGGGATCTGTGTGTGTACCACGGAATATGAGTGTCATCAACACTCATTGGAGCAAAATCCGTGGCCATATCACGGAAATTGGCGTGTTTCCGTGAGGATTCCACAGATTTTGTGTTAAGCGTCCGTGGTCATTTCACGGATTCCTTTGAGACCATGTTGCATACGCCCCTAATGGGTGGTGTGAGGGACCGGCGTGGTCGCCCCACGTATCTGGGATACGGCCAACTGGAAATTGCGAGTGTGGGCAAAAATGAGGGCAATGGACTCAGGACTAAGAACAGTGAAGTTTAATTCTCATTAAAACATTCACAAAAAAATAGAGCAACGTTCCAAAAGCAAAGGAAATGGCTGCATCAGTCAGCAAACAAAAACTAAGATAACAAAACATAACCTAATCAAAACATAAGTCTTTCGTACTGGCCTCACATCAAGCCAGCACCACCTTCAGCCCCCAAACACCAAATGAGCAGCCCTTAAATAGGGAAATGCCAATTGGCCCAATCAAGGCCGTATGGGCCAGACCATTAGTTGGGGGGGGAACATTCTTCACCTAAACCTACATTACTATACTGCCCCCTACCGGGACGGAAGACTAACTTCCACCAGCCCAATCTAATATATATATATATATATATATATATATATATATATATATATATATATATATATATATATATATATATATATATATATATACACACACAATATAATAATAATAGCTCTAATGCGAGACAGTGAGAAGGGGGAGGATTTCACCTTCTCACATTTCCCACCACCTCTGGAGTTTCGCCAACAGGATGGCGAGACAAAAAGTCTGCCACAGTATTCTGCCTTCCCGCTCGGTACTGCACCGTGAAATGAAATGGCTGCAGTGCCAAGAACCAGCGGGTGATGCGAGCATTCGAGTCCTTCATGCTACCCAGCCACTGTGAGGCGCGGTGATCCACAACAAAGGGGTCACGCCCCCTGTCTCCCCCTTAGCAGCCTCTGTTACACAATCACAGTAAAGGCCGCTTTACCAAGGGGATCAGTGGCATGACCCATGTTCATCGCCACATAGGCGCTACGTGCTTTGCCGGCGAGGTAGGGTACTATAAAGACGGCCCAATCCTCTCTTGGCCAGCCAAAGCCATTGCTAACCTCACAAATGTCATGAGGTACTGCTCAAATGTCGTCATCCTCTTCCAGCCTGGGAATGGCCGCCCTGGGCCAGGTCACAGGCGCTACTGGTGCAATTGCTGGTGCAGGTGCTGGTGCATGTGCCAATGCCGGAGCTGGTGCTGGATCTGGTGCAGGTGAAGGCCTCCGGTCAGCCTCGACGTCCTCCCTGAGTTGGTTCAGCAGCCTTTGGACACTCCTCCAGCGCTGCTCCTGCTAGGACGCCTCCCGCTCCAAGAGCCTACGCACCGCGGCAAGGTCAGACCCCTCAAGCGGGTCTCCGCCGGATGCCTGGTCCTCTCCATGGCCGTCTTCTTCCTCCATCTCCAGTAGAACCCCTCTGGACAGCCTCTGCTCCATTCGCCGTCAGATTCGGCCTCGTCCTCGCTGTCCACCGAGTCCTCGTCTTCCCCCTCGCCTCTCCAGTTTCTCAGATGGCGTCGAAAAAAAAGATCCCACCACTGCCACCAAATGTGCGGGACCGGCGTGGTCGCCCCACGTATCTGGGATACGGCCAACTGGAAATTGCGAGTGTGGGCAAAAATGAGGGCAATGGACTCAGGACTAAGAACAGTGAAGTTTAATTCTCATTAAAACATTCACAAAAAAATAGAGCAACGTTCCAAAAGCAAAGGAAATGGCTGCATCAGTCAGCAAACAAAAACTAAGATAACAAAACATAGCATAACCTAATCAAAACATAAGTCTTTCGTACTGGCCTCATATCAAGCCAGCACCACCTTCAGCCCCCAAACACCAAATGAGCAGCCCTTAAATAGGGAAATGCCAATTGGCCCAATCAAGGCCATATGGGCCAGACCATTAGTTGGGGGGGGAACATTCTTCACCTAAAGCTACATTACTCTACTGCCCCCTACCGGGACGGAAGACTAACTTCCACCAGCCCAATCTAATATATATATACACACACACACACACAATATAATAATAATAATAATAGCTCTAATGCAAGACAGTGAGAAGGGGTAGGATTTCACCTTCTCACAGGTGGCCTGAGATGTGTTTCTTATGGATTGAAGATGAGAGAGAGGACATGGAAAATATAGGAAAGGGAAGATAAGGAGATGAAAGAGAAGGAAAGGAAAGAAACACACAGAGGGCGAATAATGGTAAACAAGAAAGTTTCATGAATTTTAATTACAAATGTGTATTGTGAGACCACTTGAATAAACATTTATATTTGTTTCTTGAGTCTAAATTGGCTTTTCATTGGGTAAATCTTGATTAGGCAAAATAAACCACTGTGATGAATGTTAATATTTTCATTCATGCTACAACTAATCAGGAAATGTTTTACTCATTATTTCTCTTTTGTTTTGTTATCTCATCATTTACAACATAAGTCCAGTGTCTTACACACACACGCACGCACACACACACACGCACGCACGCAAGCACGCAAGCACGCATGCACGCACACACGCACGCACGCACGCACGCACGCACGCACGCACGCACACACACACACACAAAGAAAATAAAGCACTTTCCAGATGTGTGCCCCACAGGGTGATTGGCTGCCATTCTGGACTTGCTAATGACAGCTGACCTGAGGGCAGAGACTCTAGTTACAGTAATGACTAGTGAGTCCTATGCATAGACACACCTGGGGGTGGGGTGGGGGCTTACAAACACACATGGAGACACACACAGCCAAAGACACATTATGCACAGTGTTAATGATCTCCTTTTGCAGACCGTTCCCTTGACTGGCTTTAATCGGTCTCGGATGCACTTCTCATTCATCTTCCCATGTTTTGTCTTCTGAGAGTGCATTGTACATCATTGCACCAAAAGTTCTACACCAGGCCATTGGACACAGTGTAATGCACGGCCCCACGAAAAAAATAATGTATCAAATGAACAGAGCATCCCGAGACGTGGTTTGAGCGTGGACGTGTTCAATAGGGGATATCACAGCTCACAGCACATCACAGCTCGCAGCACATCACAGCCTGCCCGTTGAAATACGTTGGGACATTGCAGCTCTGTGGAGACAGATCCTGAATGGACATGGTGGAGCGAAAGAGGTGTGGGGGACGGTGGTGAGAGACAGCATCAACAGACATTATGATTATAGTGGCTTGTTGTGAGAGAGAGGCTGTTGCCTGTACAGCCTACCAGCACCCTCACTCTATCATGTGATTCACCGGCATAGTGTCTCGTCCTGTCTCCTCGTCCTCTGACCTTTCCCACCCACGCGCAACGCCCGGACAAGATGGTTAAATACATGATAAATACGTTGCATTGGCACTTATGTGGCCTCTGTTTCTGGTCGAGGTCGTGGTGGATGTGTCCCTCCTCGTCTATTTGCTCATGTTTTGTCATTTGTCATTTATAATAACATGTTGGGTAACCCTTCCTTTTACCTTCCGCTAGTTACTAACTATCTAACAGGTTAATACCTGGTCGATTTTAATATATTAACATGTAATTATTGCTGAAATATGTAGGTAAATACAGAGAAACTACAGCGGATATACTAAGAAATACCTCGTCTCTCTATACCACTATTGTTGTCTATCTGTTACCCATCAATTAAAGATACAATTGTAGATGAGGTTTATGTTGGCAACAACTAGGGGTGGGAATCTCTTGGCACCTCACGATTCGATTCCATTCCGATTATGAGGTCAACGATTCGATCCTAAAGCGATTACCGATGCATCTCGATGCAAAAAAAATGTGTGTACATTTCCATGCATGATCTTCAAAATTATAGATATACATCTGAGTTTGCTACTCAGAGTTTGCTATTCACTTCCTATTTTTGTGATGATCATTAAAGACATCAATAGATTAATTAATTAATTAATTAAAATTTTATTAGAGAGAAAGCTTTTGTCAGAAATATGACTTTCTATGAACAATGCAATAATAAATGCAACTTGCATTACGCAATATGGAAGTATGTAAAAAATAGTTTTTTTTTATTCTGAATTATTAATTTATCTGCATCGAGACGGAATCGTTCTAGAGAGAATCGCGATGCATTGAAGAATCTATTATTTTTCCCACCCCTAGTTACAACCCCAGTTCAATTATGTAGTTATGTTTCATGGTACCAACACTGTAAATTCAAACATGGTATTTAATTAAAAATAGTAAACTGAACTTAATCATTTTTTATCAACCTGCTATTAACACTCGCTTTTAGTAAGTTACTTGTACTTTTACGTTGAAAAATCTTACTAGCTCAGTCTATATGAGCTGGATTCATTTAGAAAAAGTAAGTTTTTGAATTGTGGGCACGCGCAGATCAGTCCTCTCTAAACCAGACCGGTTTGTTTCTGTAAGTCAGCCCCAGCTGTTCGTGCGTGCTAGTGCTAGTAGTGCTAGTAGTGAGTGGAGTAATGTCGGTTAACGCTAACTAACTATATTCTGGACATAACGTGGCTATATATTGATGAAACTTGGTCAATGCTTCATTATTTTTTCAATCCTTAACTTCCTCGGTGTTGAAATTAGGTAACTTCCAAGACGTATGTTGTTGTAGCATTTCTAATAACAACTTATCTAATTCACTTCAACTAGCTATAAGCAAGAGGAGTCGGGGAGTCCAGGTCAAGTATAGATGGAGAGTTTATTGCCACCCGCAAACGAGAGACAACAAACCCGAGTGGTATCCTCGAATACACACTACCGAATGAATCCCGGACAGCTCCTTATATCCCCGATTCTTACACAATACAAAGTTGGACTTTCCTCAAATATAGAATTTCTCATCAGTGTCATACTGTGTGGGTGTCAGCATACTCCTATGTCTTTTGAGTTCCAATGTGACCTTAGAACATATATTATCCTTATACAAACAGAGATGATGCACATGTGTGAATGTAAGCATTGTCTTCAGAGAGTACATCAATATGGGAGTAGACTGGACTCTCTGACTGATGTATCACATGGCCCATCAGGTGAGAATATCCTGGACCCACTCACTGGTGTCACACGGAACACAACATCTAGGTTAAAGGTGATCAGCTCCTTTCCACTATTAAAGTATTTATATGATATGTAGGCCTAATAATAATCATAGTTTAACATAGAATGTAAGGTTAATTTCTACCACAATGTCACGTTCAAATTGAGGAAAAACTTCAGTGTAACGGTCGGGCGAGCGCTCGTCACACGCAGGCAAGCCCTCCGGGGCCTTTCCGTAATTCCGACACCTCATTGTTCCGACGTCTCAATGGTCCGAAATATTTCCCATTAGATCGACATGCCACTATGCCGACGGTTCAATGTTCCGAAAACAAAACCCATTGGTCCGACGGTCCGTTTGTCCGACTTTTCAAAAAGGAGGCACATTAGGCCGACGGTTCAATATGCCGAATAGGCCTACATATAAAGAGTTTTATACCTCGCTCGAGCTCTCGCTCTCTCTCACTCTTGTGGTAGAAATTAATGATTATATTCTATGGTAAGCTATGATTATTATTAGGCCTGTATATCTAATGGTAGAAAACATGTAAAGCGTCTTGGATTTTGATCCAGGGCTGGTCACGAGGCCTGGGAGTCTTGGGTCAGAGCAGGGGTTGGGGCGCAACCCCCCAGGAGCAGGAAGCTACTGACACAATGTATGCTGACTCCACTTCCTGGGTCCTAGACTATCTCGGTGACCATCTGTTTAGAAGAATTTGTGTTTGACTATGTGTGGACACCTAAAAAACAAGAAACTGCTGAGTACTGTGCTATTGTGTGTTTAAGAAGAGGCTGGAATCTGTTGACGAGCAGTGACTCTATAGATCTACTCAGGCTGTTATCGTTGTTGTTTTTCTTCACGATAAAGTCTTTTGTCAATTCTTGCTCCGGACCCCTCGATTTCTTTTACTCTCTCTCCCTTGAATTAGTCTAAGTGTTTTATATCTCGATTAATCCACCACATAATTTTGGCGTCACGAACAGGATGAAAAAAGGACACGCCAGCTGCCGGGCCAGAGGACGGGACTCGAACGGATCATACGACCAGAGCTCAAGGGTAAGTTGTCTTGCCATATATAGGATAGAGTCGTTTGATCTGTTCTTGCCCCGTCTGAAACACTCAGCAGCAGGTAAAGTGTCTCTTCGATCAAACGAACCAAAATTATAGATAAATGAGCGAGTGAGAGATACGGGGGCTCCGGAAGAGATTGACGTGCGCGCGCACATAGCCCTAGGCGTTCTGTGGTTCTAAATGACCAAGACGCTTTGTGGCTCCCTATTTTGATACGAGTTGTTGTTATTTGGGGTTCTGAGGTTTTGTGGTTTTGGTCAAATAGACCTACTATAAAGTCCTGTGGCTGTATTCTAGAGGAACGAATTAGTGAGAAAGTTCCAATAGAAAAGTGGGTCCGCAGGTCGAAAGAGTGCGTACCTGTTGGATTTCTGAGATCTCGGCTCAAGTTGGGTCCACAGTCCGAACGATTGCGTGACTGTTGGATTTCTGAGATCTCGGCTCGAGTTGGGTCCGCAGGTCGAAAGAGTGCGTACCTGTTGGATTTCTGAGATCTCGGCTCAAGTTGGGTCCACAGTCCGAACGATTGCGTGACTGTTGGATTTCTGAGATCTCGGCTCGAGTTGGGTCCGCAGGTCGAAAGAGTGCGAACCTGTTGGATTTCTGAGATCTCGGCTCAGGTTGGGTCCACAGTCCAAACGATTGCGTGACTGTTGGATTTCTTAGATCTCGGCTCGAGTTGGGTCCGCAGGTCGAAAGAGTGCGAACCTGTTGGATTTCTTAGATCTCGATTGGAGTTGGGTCCGCAGGTCGAAAGAGTGCGTACCTGTTGGATTTCTGAGATCTCGGCTCAAGTTGGGTCCACAGTCCGAACGATTGCGTGACTGTTGGGTTTCTGAGATCTCATTTGGAGTTGCATTGGAATTCATTGCCGTCAAGGAATTCATTTTTATTTGAGAAGGGCTTCCTTGGGATACCGACGGGTGAATTTTAGATTCTTTGCTTGGACCAGTTGAACTGCAGTTCCTGCTCCATGCGGGGGGGATTTCTAATTCCGGTCTTGGTATCTTGAGAAAACGGGCTTCTCGCACTTTTGAAAAGATACGTTTCTTGGTTGGAGTACCGCATGAGTTGGTATTTTGAGAAGTTTCTTGTCTGTTTTTGATCTGGTCGAGTGTGTACTCAGCCATTGTTTTAAATTCTGGTTGGTTGATTATCCATCCGACCGTTCATGTTTTAATCAAAAGGCCAGTTTCTACGCTCGGTCAACCTTTTATTTGTAATTAATTACAAACAATTCTGACATTTTTCAATATAATATAAAGAAATTGTATGAATCGGCTTATTGTCTGTATTTAAGTCGTGTTAGGATTAAGTTACCTCGGAGATTTTTACGACCCGGTTTATTTTATTTTTTTTGTTGATTCTGTCATAAATAAATTAGGGGGACAGAGAATAGTTAATTTGTTTGAAGTAGTTGATAATCATAAATAAATTAGACGGATAGAGAATAGTTAATTTATTGAAGTACTGAATAAATGTGTAAATCTTCTTTGACTTAAACATCGTCGCGCTGACTAACTGCACGTGCACGAGCAATCTCACAGGGTACGAGCCTGCAGGCCAGGGTTAAAGATAACAGCGAAAGGCGAAAGACGATCGCCTGGGAGGAGTTCACATTTGTAGCTTAGAGATAACAAAGTATAGAAAATAACTAGTAGAATAAACTCAAATAAATTGTATTAATAAATAGTGTACTTCAGAATAGATAAATAAAATAAATAAAGTAATAAAGAAATAATTTAAAATGGAACCAACAGCGGTAGAGATTTTGAGTAGAGACCGTCTATTGCTCAAAGGTGAGATGATAAAGATCTCTGAGAAATGGGAAGAAAGGACAGAAGGATCAGGCACTATATGGCCCATGGGAGGGACTTTTGATCCAATAATGTATAGGGACATGGAGGTAGTATTAAGGAATTACATAGATAACAGAAGTGGAAAAACGGCCTTAGCAAAGAGGGACAGGGAAAAGTTAGTACTAGCTTTGTTCTTAGAGGAAGGAGAGAGATGGCGAACATTACAGAGAGTGGCGGGAGAAATAATAGCTAATAACAACAAGGCTCAACCATTGCCTCTGAAAGTTGAGCCACCGCTGCACAAACTAGTATCAATGCACCCATTGCTAAAAGGCAACGTAGAATCGAAAGGGGAAGTCACACTAGATGAAGGAGTTAATAAATGTAACACACAGGAGAGGAGGGGTGCACCCATACACATGGACTGTTATGAGGGGATTAGGAAAGAAAGGGAAGAGTGTAATAATGCTGACATTTGTTCTAGTGAGGGAGAAAACGAGAATGAAGAAGAGGAGAAGGATGACATTGAGCATGTTGGTGAAGGGTCATCACAACAATATGTAAAACACATTACTAAGAATGCTAAGAGGAGAATAAAGAAGTGGAACGAAAGAGAGGAGGAGTGGTCTAGTGGGACACAAGGGGCAGAGGAGCCTGGCTGCAGTACATCAGTACTAAGCCCCACACCACTCGAGTTAGATAAGAAACTAAGGAAATCACAAAGGGGGAAAAGGGCACCCGAAACTTCCCCGGGAAACTATCCTATTCTAGTCAAAGGACAACAGGTCCATTTTCAACCATGGGGTTCACAGGACTTAGAGGGAGTCATTTCTAAACTCCCTAACATAATTAACGGGGCGTCCAAATGGATTAGAACATTTGAGGAGCTCACAGTGGGAAAGCTAATTGCAGTGGGGGACCTGAAAGCTCTGTTGGCAAGAGTGTTGGGGTTATCCAAGATGGAGTTTGTACTGAGGAATGGAGGGTTGAATATACTGGATGGAAAGTATGATGAGACTACACTTGATCATTACAGAGGGGCGATGTGGGCCACACTCAGGAGGGAGTTCCCGGTCCGCATGGATCCTAAAAACATGAGAGGTCTCCCTATTGGTGACACAGAGAACCCTGCATCCTTCCTGCAGGCCCAAGTAGACAGATGGCGCATGGAGACGGATGAGGATCCTGAGATCCATTCGGTGTTCTCTGTCATGTTTAGAAACTGTGATAGAGACACTACCCAGCCAAATCAAAGCCAAGCTAGAGGATGTGGTTGGACTGTTTACATCAGGATCTCATAGAGATTTTAATGACCATTTAGTTCATGCAGTGGATGAATATCGTCAGAATAAACAAAGAATACAGGAACAAAGCAAAGAGGTCCAGAGGAAGCTATATCAGCTTCAGCTGGAAGATCTCACAAGGAAGGAAAGAGATAAGAAGAGACAGGCAGGTGTTTTAGAATTAGCTGCTGTAATATCGCAAGCCGTCCAGCAGGGCGCATTTCAAAACCAATATCCACGATTGGCATTTTCCTTCCCAGTACAACAGCCTCAGAGCCAACTGTCACCTACTCCAACTGTTACACATGTACACATCCATAATTATGGGAACCCCACAAATAAAAATAGACAGAATCAGTACAAAGGGCCCCAAGGACAGTTTAGAAACAATCAACAACAAGGATCCCAAGGACAACGCAGAGGTCCTTTAATATGTTTTGGGTGCAACCAGGAAGGACATATTAAGAAAGATTGTTTGATTAACCCTTTTCCACCACAGCAAACACAGGGTAACAGCGACCAGGGACAGGCGGGTCCCTTTATGGGCAAGGGATACTAGGGGTGCCCAGAGAATCCACAGGGGGAGGGTCAGCTTGTAGCAATCACAAAACAAGCTGATGAGGAACCAATACTGCAGGTTCTGATAAATTATAGAGGCACGCCAATGATGGCCCACACTGGAGCCACTTACACTTGCGTAGGTCCAAATTATGCCTCTCACCTCCCCATGGCAGGAAAATTCACCAAAACTTTAGGATTCTCGGAACACACGCAGTTAATACCTATGATAGCTCCAAGGATGACAATCGGTGAATTCTTATTTTAAGTTGTATATGTGAGCGAATGAGTGAGGAGTGAGTGAGTGATTGAGTGAGTGAGTGAGTGAGAAAGAGTTAGCATTGAGTTGAGTTAGAGGGGTCAGATGAAGTGATTTGTGAAGAGTAAGACAGAGAAGAGGAAGAGTGTATGGATTGGCAACGAGAAGTGGCGATGAGATTGGAGAAGGCTTTCCAGTTAGAATTTTCTTTGGGGAGATTCATATCTTTCGATGGCCTTTTAAGATTGATAATCTAGTTTTGGAGTGTGTCCAAAAACGAATAAACCAGAAAGGAAAGGAAAGGATTACTGAAAGTGAAAATGGTTATGGAGATTTGTGAAAGCAAAGGAAGTAGGTAAAGAGAGGTAAAGAGAGTTAGAGAGGAGGAACGTAAGTAAGGAAAACCCGCCGGTGGGGGCTAGACAGAGAGACAACAGAGAGAAAGAGACTGAATTTGCATTGTACTGAATAGATTATTAGTGTGCTTGGATGTACTCTGTATTTGGTCCCTGAATGTAACCTATGTCCATTGTTTTAGAGAGAACATAGAACCACCACTGGGATTGGTGATTCTGTGGCTCTTGGAGACTCTGCATCGCGTCGGAACACCATGTGGTATAGATCATTACATCTTGGTACACAGAGCACTGGTGAGACAACGGGTTGGATCAGAATCCAAGATGGCAGCATGTTCGGTTGTATGTTAGTTGTGAGTTTGTCTCTCTGTCTGTGTTCATTTTTTGCGCTATTTTGTTTCTGCTACTCATTGAGCACACTGGATTTAAGGATATTATCATTCATCATAAGAAATTAATGCGGACTACCTGGACTCTGAAGGGCTAGAACAAAGGCAGCAGTAGCAGCCTTGCTAACTCCAAAGCCCAGGTGAAAAAGTAGTATACTTTAGTGTATTACAAGTATAATTCAATTATACAAAAGTTAGTACAAGTATACTTTTACTTTTTGTGCTTAATTTAAAGTATGCTTAACATATACTTTTAAAAAGTGTACTTCACAATAGATGTCATTAAATTCAACTTTAACATACTTAAAAATAAGTATACTAATTCTGCAATACTTAAAGTGGTATTGCTTTGTACTTTTAAAAAGTATACTTTATTTTAAGTTTATTTAAATTGTACCTAAGTGTACTTAGAAAAAGTATACTAATTTGCACATACTTATAGTGGTAATTTAGTGTACTTATAAAAAGTTTACTTTATTGTAAGTGTATTGTAATTTGTACCTAAGTGTACTTCTGAAAAGTACACTCATTTTCAAGTATTTTGGAATTCACTATTAAAATACTTTTTTAAAGTGTAATTTAATTTCACTTCATTAGAAGTGTATTGAAGTATACTTCCGTAAAGTTCACTTTACTTTAAGTTAATTTTAAGCTGTATTTCAGTATACTTAGAAAAAGTATACTAAGTTGCACATACTTAAAGTGCTATTTTAGTGTACTTCTGAAAAGTACACTTTGTTTCAAGTCATTTATAATACACTATTAAAATGCTTTATTAAAGTATACTTAAATTTCCCTTTATCAGTAGTGTATTTAAGTATACTTCCTTACAGTTCACTTTAATGCAAGTAAATTTTAAGCTGTATTTCAGTGTACTTAGAAAAAGTATACTAAATTGCAAAAACTTATAGTTGTCATTCAGTGTGATTCTGAAAAGTACACTTAGTAATACACTATTAAAATGCTTTATTTTTAGTATACTTTAATTTCACTTCATTAGAAGTTTATTTAAGTATATTTCCATAAATTCCACTTGTAAGTTGATGGAATGGGTTATTTCATACATCATCACAACCAAAGTGTTGAATTAATCAAAAAATTACAGATAAATAATACTGAAATGGCTACTTTTACTAGCTCCAACGACTAACTATTAAAGAAAATGCAATAATGAGGGCTACACCAAGGTTGCTGCTCAGTAGCTTTATTATATATGTTATATATGTCAGACGTTTTAAAGTTAGGTGTTGTTGAATGTATGTTTGTATTAATATTTAAATTAAAGTTTTGGTTTGTACAATTTAAGTGTTTTTTGTCATGGAACAAAATAGCACCCATGGAGTGTACTAAAATGGTACCAGAAAGAAGTGCATGTGAAGTATAATAGTGATGTATTGTAAGTATATTTCTGTAGTATTTATAAAGTACTTAGCAGTATAACAGTACTGTACTTAAAATACCCTTAATATACGCTTCCACTTTACATTATAGTATAATAACTATACTTTAAGTACATGCCTTTGATGCTTAAATTGTGATAAAAATGTACTATAAATCAATATTAAATACTTGTATTAACATAATTGTCATGGCCACTGTTGTGGTGCTGTGTATTCTGCCCCTGTGTTGGCCACGCCCCCTGTCTGTCTCTGCCTTGCCTGCCACTCAACTGCTCACACCTGGCCTGCATCGTCTCATCAACTCCCCTACAAATACACCTGGTTTCCCTGCAGTCATCGCCAGATCGTACTCTGTGTTACCGTGGTAGTTACTCGTTCCTGGCTCCAGTGTATCTCTCTAGTGTTCTCTCTAGTGTTCTCTCTTGTGGAATTCTCGTGCCTCACCTTTGTTTTCTCTCACCTATAGTTTTTGGATTGTCACCTCCAGCCTGCAGTCTTCACTCCCTCCAGCCCGATACGCCCCAGTCCAACCAACCTCCTGCTTCACTCCTAGCTGAACTAAATAAACCTGTTCACCGTCACTCCAACTCCTGTCCTGTCTCTGTGTTCTGCTCTTGGGTCCAGCAGCTAACGCTACCCTAACAATAATGGCACACTTAAAAAGTACTAAATATAGTCAGAATGTGTATTAGCTTCTCTGCGGTGCACAGCTAGCAGGGTAGTGCTAGCACAGCTATTGTTTATCTATATTTTTTCCTTTTATTATTGTTATTTAGTTAACTTGTTAAGGAGTGTGACTAAAAATAATTCTCTGGGGTCAGATGATCCAAATTTGAATAAAAATGTTACGATGAAGAGAAACTGTTTGAAAATGTTGTTTAAGATGTTGTTAAAGATGTATTTAAATGTACTTTATTATGCACATTTTCCCTGTCATGCCGTGCATGTTAAAAATAAACTTTTTTTATACCTCAAGTATGTTCTAAATATTTTTTATGTTTACTTAAAAGTAATTTGAAATTCAAATTAATTATAGAAAAAATATACTTTCTGTGTACTGTTGAAGTGTACTTTAAATGTGCTAACAATATACTTAGTATACTAATGATATATCATGAGTGCTACTTTAGAAATACTAAAGTACAACTTAGTGTACTTATCTGTACTATTTTGAGACAACATTAAGATGAACTATAGTATGCTTTAGTACAACTTTTACATTTTTATTTGTTTTTTGTAAATATATTTAAAATACAATGGCAATACATTATGATTAAATTAGAAATATACTTACAGTATATTATAAATGTGTGCAGGAATTCACCTATTTAGGCAGTAAAATAACAACAGATGGAGATTCAGGGGCAGATGTCCAGGGCAGGATCAATAAGGCTAGGGGAGCGTTTGCAGCACTAAGAAAAATATGGAAGACTTCAAAGATCAGCATAAAGACAAAGCTGAGGATATTCAAGAGCAACGTCCTCGGGGTTCTCCTGTATGGAGCAGAATCATGGAAAGTGACACAGACCATCTGCCACAAGCTAGACGTATTCCAGACTCGAAGCCTTAGGAGGATACTGGGAATATTTTGGCCTAGGACAATCTCAAATGAAGACCTCTACAGTAGAACAGACATGAGACCCCTGTCAAATGTTATCAAAAACAGAAGGTGGATGTGGATCGGACATGTGTGCAGAATGGACCCAAGCGCTATCCCAAGGGTGGCCATGAGATGGACACCACCTGGGACAAGAAAACAAGGCCGACCAAAAGAGACATGGAGAAGATCTGTGGAGAAGGAGATGAAACCACTGGGATGGTCCTGGGGCCAAGTGCAACATTGGGCAACAGACAGGCAGCATTGGCGTTCGTTGGTGAAGACCTTATGTGCTACCAAGCACGAAGAGGACTAACTAATATTATAAATGTATTAATAGTCATCTTAAAAGTGGATTTAAGTATACTTTAAATCGAACTAAAGAACATTATAAATAAGTACAGTATTAGTAGAGAAAAGTGTACTTAAGTATATTTAAGTTAATCTTAATGGTGTCTCAAAATAGTACAGTCAAGTACACTAAGATGTATTTTAGTATATCTTAAGTAGCAGGTGGGGGTAAGTCATTCATGTGCAAGTCACAAGCAAGTCTCAAGTCATAACCTTCAAGTCTCAAGCAAGTCCCAAGTCACTGTGGTGAGAATCAAGCAAGTCACAAGTCAAGTCATTGCTCAGGTCAAGCAAGTCACAAGTCAAGTCATACAAAAATCTGATGATCTAACCCAGTTTCCACATTTAAAAATCGGTAAAGAGAGTGGTTCATAAGTTGAGTTTTATTTCAACATTAACAATAACAATGTCTTAACAATAACAATAACTTAAACTATTCAAAACATTCCAAAACCATTATTTGCATAGTTTGAAAATGTTTTTTATGATCATTACCTCCAACCTATGAACAGAATCAAATATAACCTCTAGGTAGCTGTATACGACAACAGTTCAAGTCAATCACTCAATCTCCCTACATGTTGTAGAATATTATTTGCAACACATGGCATCAGACATGAAAAAAAATAATATTTCAAAAGTAATATCACATACACATACTGTAGGAAGGGGAAATAGTAATACACAAGCCTGAAAGCTGGTAGCAATCTTGCTGCCTCGCAACATACATCGACTTACAATGCATTGCATTTGCAAAAAAAATAATTTGACAGTACTTTGTCACTGAGTTCTGAATGATGCGGTCACATTATCACCCCACCATGGCTGAACACACGTTCAACAGGTGCACTTGATGCAGGGACTGCTATAACTCGTACCTCCACCTTGAACAAAAAGACACTTAAAACCACTGAGTTAGAAGTAGCCTACTGACATGAAAATTAAACAAGTTAATCATCTGTGGAATGGGCAGGGCTCGAAAAACTCCTGCCAATTATTTTCAGAAACACTGAGTGGCATTGGACAGTAAGTACGTCAATCAAACGGTCGTACTGCACTCCCCCTCCCCCCGCGCGTGACCTCTTCGTGCACGTACTCAAAGCTCGTGACCCAGAGCAAGCTTCTGTTTGTTGTTATCCTGCGGTAGCTACTGGAGCTAGTTTACTAGCTAATCCACATTTGGACCTAGCGCTAGAATACAACCCTAAACACCAACCTAGCTAAGCTGCCCTGGCCCACTCTAGCGCATCTGTGTTCGCGCTCTTGTGTGATTGCGCGTCCATGTACTTGGAATGGGTGGAGTCAGAGTCAGCGTTGAAGGAGAGGGGGTAGGACCATTTGAGTTGCGTCTTTTCAAAATCTGCTGGCGTATCGCAAATCACATATCCAACCTATAATCTAACTTTAGAAAAGTCATTTCGAGTCATCGAGTCTCAAGTCTAAGTCAAGTCTCAAGTCATGAAGACCAAGTCAAAGTCAAGTCGAGTCTTTTATCAGTGTTTGTCAAGCAAGTCTCAAGTCCTCAAATTTGCGACTCGAGTCTGACTCGAGTCAAGTCATGTGACTCGAGTCCCCCATGTCTGATGATATATCATTAGCATACTAAGTACGTTTTTAGTACTCGAAAATAACACACTTTGAGTACCATAATTTTGTGCTTATGAAGTACACTAAGTGTGCTTAAATTTAGTATGTTAAAGTATACTTTTTTTTTCGCCTGGGAGGCCTCAGCAGCAGCAGCAGTAGCAGCCTAGCTAACACCTCAAGGCCCCAGCAGCAGCAGCAGTAGCAGCCTTGCTAACACCTCAAGGCCCCAGCAGCAGCAGCCTTGCTAACATCTCAAGGCCCCAGCAACAGCAGCCTTGCTAACATCTCAAGGCCCCAGCAGCAGCAGCCCTGCTAACATCTCAAGGCCCCAGCAGCAGCAGCTAGCATAGTAAACTCAGTAATTTTAAAGACAATGGCATTTTTCTTAATTTTAGTATGTTTGTTGACATTTTGGGACCTGACTCCAAGGAATTGCCCCTTGGTGAGTACCACTAGCTATGTGTTGAGCATGCAAGACACTAACTATAGTGGCACTAATGCTAATGTTGCCGGGCATTTTCAGCAACCACAGTCTGATTTGTTTTGGGCCTCAAACCTGTGGTCGGACCCACCTAGGGACTTACCTAAACTTCTACGTTTTTTTACTTTATATAATCTTACTCTTTCCCTTAAGGAAAGGCATTGCCTGGCTTTAACAGATGAAAAAACTGCTTCAAAATGTAATGTGAGACGAGGAGTGATGATTGCGCTACTCTTACTTCTGTCTGGAGATGTGCAATCAAACCCTGGTCCTGAATTGCAATGTATCCAGACTCCCGCTGATTTAAATTTAATGTCTGGTCTCAAATGTATTCATCTTAATGTGCGCAGCTTAGTACCAAAGATGGACATGGTCAGAATTTGGGTTAAATCAACAGATGCAGACATTGTGGTCATCTCAGAAACTTGGCTGACAAAATCTATTACAAATGAAGACATTGGCATACTCGGATACAATGTTTATCGTAGTGATAGGCCCAAGAAAGGCGGTGGTGTAGCCATTTTCGTTAAATCAAGATTTGATGCTTCAATTGTTCTGTCTGAGTCTATCTCTAAGCAATTTGAATTTTTGGCATTGAAGGTGGAAATAGCAAAGTCCCTCTCTATGACTGTTGTCGGGTGCTACAGGCCTCCATCTGCCACAAAGGAGGCATTATCGTCATTGCAGCATCTTTTGTCCAAATTAAATTATAATGAGCTTTTAATGGCTGGAGATCTGAATTGGGATTGGCTAAATGCAGTTTCGGATGAATTTAAATCTTTCTGTGACTCTATTAATCTTATCCAGCTGGTCAACCTACCTACAAGGCCAAATCTTAAAAATTCTGAAAAGTCCACTTTGATTGATCTAATTCTCACAAATGTTCCTCATAAATTCTTATCCTTGGGAGTTTTCTGCAATGATTTGAGTGATCATTGTGTTGTTGCTACCTGCAGGGACACAAAAATCCCCAAACGTAAACCACGCATTATTTTCAAGAGGAATTTAAAAATATTTAATGAACAGGCTTTTCATCATGATTTGTCTTTGGTAAATTGGGGACACATAGGTCTTTTGCCGGACGTGGAGTTAGCTTGGACATTCTTTAAGGAACACTTTGTGAAAATTGTAAATAAACATGCCCCCATCGGGAAATTCAGGGTTAAGGGACGAGATAATCCCTGGTTTTCCCCAGAGTTGTCAGATACCATCCATCGACGTAATGTGGCATGGGCCAAAGCCAGAAAAAGTGACTTGGCCTCTGACTGGTCTATTTTCAGGCAACTAAGGAACAAATGCTCTACTCTTATTAAAAAGGCTAAATCTGAATATTATTTATCTGTCACAACTGAGAACCTTAATAATCCACAGAAATTTTGGAAAGTAATTAAATCTATATCTGTAAGTAAAAGTCCTCCGGCTCCTCCGATATTTGTTCTAAAAGACTCGGTCCCAGTCTATTGAATTGAATTGAATTGAAAAAGTTTTTATTTCAAACAAGTAAATAATAATAAAAAATAATAATAATAAACAATCAAATGAATGAAACAAGTGGACAGTTACAATAAAGTAATGTTTACACACAATGAAAACCACAAAAGAAGAAACTGTCTTACACTTGCTTTACCTGTTCGAAAAGGGGTGAGAAGAAGAAAACTTATTTAATCTCACCCCTTCTTCCTAATTTATTTATCTATAATGATTAGCTTCCTTATATAATAATCATCAAAAAATAATTGTATATTAATATACATTAGTTTACAATATGATACAATTCATTACTACCTGCGTATTTATCTAATAATATTGTCAAGTTATATTTTAATAATATCTAATTAAACATTCAATATTCTAAAGTGATTGCTCAATATATACATACATGAAAACATATACACTATGTTAGACACCTTCTTCATCCCTGTACCGTGTAAAAATCAATTCTTTGTATTTTATTTTAAACTGATTAATGTTTGGACATTCCTTGATCTCCCCACTCAAACTGTTCCACAGTCTTACACCACATATTGAAATACAAAACATTTTCCTGGTCGTACGCACGCTGTTCACTTTGAAATTTAGATATGATAAATTTAGAACTGAGGTTCTAAATTGTTTTAACAATCATTTTGTATCATCTGGTTCTTTATTTGAATCGATGGGAGCTGCCCCTGTGTCTCCCTGCACAGAAGCTCCAAGGTTTTCAGGAGAACCCTTTAATTTCTTACCTTTTACTGTGCAGCAAGTGCATCAAGCCAAAACGTTGGATAGCAGAAAATCCCCTGGACCTGATGCAATAGAGCCCTACTTTTTAAAAATAGCAGCTGATTTTGTAGCACAGCCTCTTACAATCCTTTTTAATCTCTCAATTGAAAACAAAGAAATTCCATCTGTTTGGAAGTCAGCTTTTGTTACCCCCTTATTAAAAGGAGGTGATCCAGCAGCTTTAACCAATTACAGGCCAATATCAAATCTGTGTGCCTTGTCAAAAATTCTTGAATCTCTTGTGTGTGATCAGTTAAAAGAGTTTCTAACATTCAATGATCTTCTCTCAAAACTGCAATCAGGCTTCAGGAAAAAAAACATACCATCACTGCAGCTACAAAAGTGATCATGATCGTGATGATATATTAGTTACTCTTGATAAGAAGCAGCACTGTGCTTCACTTTTTATTGATTTGTCAAAGGCTTTTGACACTGTGGACCATGCTGTTTTAAAGCATAGACTTTTTTGCTTGGGTTTGTCAAATCATGTAGTTTCCTGGTTCACAGATTATTTGAGTGACAGGAATCAGTGTATTAAATATGATGGTCTGTGTTCTGAATTTGTGAGTGTCCACAAGGGCGTGCCACAGGGTTCAATATTAGGACACCTCTTGTACATTATGTACATTAATGATTTGGGAAAAAACATGTCAGATGCTAACATGCATTTTTATGCAGATGACACAATTATTACTGTTTTGGATCAACTCCTGCTAGAGCAGTTGAATCTCTGCAGAAAGCTTTTGATGTAGTCCAGCACACACTCCTGCAACTAAAATTAGTCCTCAACACTGAAAAAACTAAACAAATGTTGTTTTCAAACTCTAAGAAAATACCTCAAACTGTCCCCACAGTGTCCACTCTTGAGGGAAATGTCATAGAGATGGTTCATATCTATAAATATCTTGGTGTCTTGATTGAAGATTCCCTTTCCTTCAAACCCCACATTGACAATCTTGTGAAGAAATTGAACTTAAATTGGGCTTCTTCTTCAGGCACAAATTTTGTTTCTCTTTTTAGGTGAAAAAGCGGCTTGTCACTGCAACATTTTATCCAGTTTAGATTATGGAGATTTGATTGATATGAATGCCTCAGCTAAATGTCTATGTAAGATTGATGCTGTTTACCATGCTTCTCTGAGGTTTATTACTACCTGTAGAGCCCTGACCCATCACTGTGAATTGTATTCTCGAGTGGGTTGGCCCTCTTTGTCCACCAGGAGGCTGGGACATTGGTGCACTTTTATTTATAAGGCCATGCTTGGGCTACTGCCATCATATATTTGTAATTTAATCACACAGAAAAGTGTTGCTTCTTACAGTCTGCGTTCAAACAATCAGGTGCTTCTGTCAGTTCCATTTGCCCGCACTGAATTAGGAAAAAGGGCATTCGTCCATTCTGCTCCCACCACATGGAACTGGCTGCAAAAAGATTTTAAATTAACCGAAATGATTTCTTTGAATGCTTTTAAATCTAAGATGAGAGCATTTCAGACCACTTCTTTTACTTGTAGATGTTTTTTATGAATTTTAATTTACTTGTAACTGTTTTTTATCATTTTAATTTCTGTCTGTATGTTGTGAGTGTAATATTGTGAGTGTATTTATGTTATTTGTTGCTGCCTCTTGGCCAGGAATCCCTCGAAAAAGAGGTTTTTAATCTCAATGGGACTTTCCTGGTTAAATAAAGGTCAAATAAAAAAACAAAAAATCAGAGGGAGAAGGTGTTTGGAGAAGGGAGAGGAATGTAATGACAGCAAAAAGGGCGGATGCGGACCGACGCAGAGGTAATAAATCAGCGGAGAGGAGGCTGGGGGTCGGTTTAGCTCAGGAAGTAGAGGGTGTCTTGTAACCGAAAGGTTGCTGGTTCGATCCCCATCTCTCCTAGCTGAGTGTTGACGTGTCCCTGAGTAAGTTACATGGTGATCACAGGATTTAGAAATAATTATCTAGACTCCAAAACATGAGCAATTAGCGTTAAAAATTGTCTGCACACCACACTCCACAGGAGTCAATGGGTTCAATGGCGCCAGGGTAAAGTGACTCATCAAAAGAGGAGCGGACCCAACCCATGGACTCTGCGTGGATAGGTGGATGTTAATTTGGTGCTTGGACCTGACGAGGTCTAGGTGCCAAGATAACAACACAAATAAAATATTTCCTTCGAGATTATGATAAGTAATAGACAATTTATTAAGAGTGATCTTATAATTTAGAAAAAACAATCGGCAATACTTAAAAATTAGACCAAATAAGTATGATAAAACGTTATCCAAATTTCTAATTTAGGTTATCCACAATGACAAAATGTCATTTAAAATAAATAAGCAAAATAAAATAAGAAAGGATGTGTGTGTGAGCCTGTTCTCGTGTGTGTGTCGGTGCCGCCGAGGTAGGGGAGAATCCTCTCCTACTCAGAGTGATGGAATACACGAGGGGATACTGAAAGCATACTTCAGATAAAACAACATGGTTAATTAGTAAATGGAAACAATGTATCAATTCAGTGTTGAATAAACTAGATAAGGACAACGTAGAGGGTTTGGGTTTGGTATAGTAGTAAATCAAAATGTGGAAAACACTAAATGCAAGTTTTAATATTGTGATTTTTGTTTTCTTTCACATCTCCCTAGTTAAAGACAATAGGTGGATTGACGCCACATCTGCTGGGAAGGAGTCATACATGCTATGTTGTCAAATTGGATTCGGAAGTAGTGGGTTTACCTTTCAAATGCCACTACTGCTGCTGCAACACTTTAATTATTTTAACTCTGATAAATTACCTTTTGTTTTATAGTTGCCCTGATGTGTATCCTTTACGCCAGGGATGGGGAACTGGCGGCCCGCGGGCCGCATGCCCACTCAGCCTGCACATAATTAAAAAAAAAAAATTATAATAATAATTTTTTATAATAATAATAATAATTGATCGAGTTACAGAAAACTTGTTCAAGAAAGATGAGAAGAATTCATAGAATTCAAAGGCAAACCCATGCGTCTAGTTTGCTTAGAAGCGATATCAGTCATTAAAGATATCCACTTAAGTCGCCACTACAACTACTACAACTGCTTGTTGGGTTTGAGTTCATTGAGTTGTTGCACTTAATGTTGGGCCACTGTTTTTCAGTTTTTTGACTTCATTGAATGATGATGTATGTGAGCCCTTTGCACTGATAAAAATACTGACCATTCATGTGGCTGTTTGAGCATGGAAAACATGAAATTAATGTATGTTGGTTCAATTAACATACCGTACATAGGTTATGATTCTGGACGATTTTTTAGGTAAATCGCCAAAATGCACCAGAATACAGGAAATCATCTACCAAATTCAAAATTATGTGGCTTCTCTCAGCTCACGTATAGTTGAAGTGTGCAGTCCAGGCCCTCCGATGGTTATGATAAAAAATGTGGCCCTCTTTATCATGAAAGTTGCCCATCCCTGGAGTAGCATCATCATCACTGCCAGCTGACATCAGACGCCTTGCTAGAGAAAAACAGTTCCAGCCATCACATTAGGTGAGTCTAGAAATGCAGCAAACATGAGGCTTAGTAACACACCAGTTATAGACTTTTTTTGTCTTTTTTTTCATCTTTAGTTATGTGTTCATAATGGTACGGCCCTCTGAGGACTTTGGAAAAATTGAAATGGCCCTTGATGAGAAAAAGGTTCCCCACCCCTGCTTTACGCACACACAAGCCTGCACAGGGCAGATGCGGCTGAAGACTCTGTCTCCATCCCTCCACTTTGCGATTTATACCACCATATAGGTGGGGATTGATCGTATCCCAGGTACGGCATCCGGCAGTAAGCCAGTATGGAAAGCTGGTTAGCCAACGACGGGTAAGATCCCACCTTGAAGCCCGGGACAACCTAAAACAGGCAGCGTCACGATTACTTGGCAGAGTCACTGTGAGCACTGGCTCACTTGATCATGGAGTGACGGACTGCAACCATCATAGGAAAAGCCGGCTGATGAAAGGTGGAGGGGGAACAGGAGTCAGATATGTCAGCTATGGCAGCAGAGGTGGTCCTGGAACGGGGCATGTCGCGTTATATTTTATTTTATTTTACCTTTGTGGTATAGAAGCCCACTAACGCATGTACGTTTTTTCGGTTTAGTGCATGACTTTGGAACAGCGTGGTTTCAGGCGGCTGATGGTAAACCCACCCATATTGGGCTTTGGATTTGGACATACTGGTTTCGATTTCCCTTCCCAAAAGATTGGATTCAGTTTACTGATGCTTACGGTTAGATGTTTCGACGTTGGGTGCACCAACGGCGTTCTTAGATTCGTTTATCATTTAATGCGCATGGTTTTGACCATTGCGCAAGGGGGGAGGTATTGAGGAGAATTAGGGAAAATGTTGAAAACAAGGTTTTTCTTCACCATACTTGCAAACAATGATTGACTTCCAGCTAAATGAGTGTGAAATATTTGAAAAAACAGCGTTCAAAGTGCGGCTACAGTAATCGAGTTTCTGACTAGAGAAGTCATGCCAAGGTTTGGAATTCCGTCACTAATTAGCTCAGGCGATAGGGCAGCGTTTATTCAGAAAACACTCAAACAAGTGATTTAACATCTGCATGTCAAATAAAGACTAGTCCGTGTCTACATTCCTTAAACCACAAGGTATGGTGGAGAGAGGAATGGGACGCTTAAGACAAAGATTAACAAAATTAGATCAGAGTACTAAATTGGAGGACTAATGCACTACGGCTGACACTAATGAGTTATCGCATGAAAACTAACAGAACGACGCATCTAACCCCGCATGAAATGCTTACGGGTCGACCCATGCCTTCACCTGTCATTCGAGGGCCTCATAAAGGACCTCCATTAGAACAATTGGAAACTGAATTAAGACACTACATGGGACAACTAACTGGCGTACACAGGCTTAAAGTGGAGCGAGCCCAGGAGAGAAGGACCATACAAAGTCACCAACGCAACACCAACAGCCATCCAAGTGGAAGGTAGTGCCACGTGGTATCATCTCAACCACTGCACAAAAGCCGCTCAACCCAAATCCAGGGATGAGCGTGAGGAGGAGGAGCCAGACGCAGACACACCTGGGGCTGACCAGCTGCCCCAGGACCAGATCCAGTCGAGCCAAGAGATACAGCAACATGATGATGCTGAAACGGGGAGCCTGTTCCTGATCCTTTACGGGTTGTGCCAGATTCCGCTGGCACAAGGACAGACCCCGAGGAAGAATGAAACCATGGAGACAACACAGACCTGGAAGAGACAGGAATCAGGGGATGGTACTGAAGGAAGCCAGAGAGGAACACAGGACAATCCGGCCCCAACTCATTCAGGACTAGTTAACAAGAAAGGGAAAATAGTCTTATATGCTCAGATACCACCGCAGAACCAAGTTAATGAATTTGTGTTTACTGTTATGTCGGATAACCAACCGTTATGTGCATTAACCTTCTGCCAGAATTATGAACATGCGCAGAGGAAAAATCGGTGTGAAGTACATATCCAATTTAATCCAATGAAATGGTGTTTAACAGTAACGTCAGGAAAAACATGGGACTATAACAGAAAGTATAAATTAAATATGAGAGAATACGGACCAGATGAGAACATAAGAATTTATAAAATAGGACAACCCAAACCCCCCACATTTATACAGCAAACCGATACATAAAGATAATAAGAGTTATCCAAATCCATGCAAGCTTGCAGACAATCTTAATCTTTAATTTTTATTATTTTTACCTATTTTTTGAAATATAATTTTTTGAGTTTCATATTTTTATGTTACATATTTCTGAAAATACTATGTTATGATTACTATGTGTGAATTCTAGTCAGACATTTGATAGATATTTTTACCTTAAAAACAGGTTGAAATTCCTGAGAATTATGCAGGTTGAGATCCCTGAACATGCTTAAAGGTTTTTAACGATGATCAAATGTAGTGCAAAATCTGACCTAAACGACTGTTATGTTTTTGTTGTGATCTTAGCAGTCACAAAAGGGGAGATGTGTGGTAGAAATTAATGATTATATTCTATGGTAAGCTATGATTATTATTAGGCCTGTATATCTAATGGTAGAAAACATGTAAAGCGTCTTGGATTTTGATCCAGGGCTGGTCACGAGGCCTGGGAGTCTTGGGTCAGAGCGCAACCCCCCAGGAGCAGGAAGCTACTGACACAATGTATGCTGACTCCACTTCCTGGGTCCTAGACTATCTCGGTGACCATCTGTTTAGAAGAATTTGTGTTTGACTATGTGTGGACACCTAAAAAACAAGAAACTGCTGAGTACTGTGCTATTGTGTGTTTAAGAAGAGGCTGGAATCTGTTGACGAGCAGTGACTCTATAGATCTACTCAGGCTGTTATCGTTGTTGTTTTTCTTCACGATAAAGTCTTTTGTCAATTCTTGCTCCGGACCCCTCGATTTCTTTTAATCTCACTCCCTTGAATTAGTCTAAGTGTTTTATATCTCAATTAATCCACCACACTCTCTCTCCAAAATACAACATAGGCCTATAAATCACGTTCCAATGAATATTGGAGAGCAAAGTGACAACGCTTCACTTCCTTTCGACAGGGTGTTTCAGCATCATGGACAGAGAGCGTATGGTCTAATTCTCAACACGGGCACGAACACACACACCCACACAACGGGAAAAGTATTAGTCCTTGTATAGCGTGCGCTTCATAAATTCACCTCTTGTGACCGTTCAAGCCCACAGCAACAGTCTGGCTTGGTGAAGTGCACTGCTGGAACTTAGCCTATCGTCCTTTATTTTTGGTTTCATAATCACACATTTGGAATTGCGCTTTTGCCTATTCGGCAGACATGGGGGACTCGAGTCACATGACTTGACTCGAGTCAGACTCGAGTCGCAAATTTGAGAACTTGAGACTTGCTTGACAAACACTGATAAAAGACTCGACTTGACTTTGACTTGGTCTTCATGACTTGAGACTTGACTTAGACTTGAGACAGATGACTCGAAATGACTTTTCTAAAGTTAGAATATAGGTTGGATATGTGATTTGCGATACGCCAGCAGATTTTGAAAAGACGCAACTCAAATGGTCCTACCCCCTCTCCTTCAACGCTGACTCTGACTCCACCCATTCCAAGTACATGGACGCGCAATCACACAAGAGCGCGAACACAGATGCGCTAGAGTGGGCCAGGGCAGCTTAGCTAGGTTGGTGTTTAGGGTTGTATTCTAGCGCTAGGTCCAAATGTGGATTAGCTAGTAAACTAGCTCCAGTAGCTACCGCAGGATAACAACAAACAGAAGCTTGCTCTGGGTCACGAGCTTTGAGTACGTGCACGAAGAGGTCACGCGCGGGGGGAGGGGGAGTGCAGTACGACCGTTTGATTGACGTACTTACTGTCCAATGCCACTCAGTGTTTCTGAAAATCATTGGCAGGAGTTTTTCGAGCCCTGCCCGTTCCACAGATGATTAACTTGTTTAATTTTCATGTCAGTAGGCTACTTCTAACTCAGTGGTTTTAAGTGTCTTTTTGTTCAAGGTGGAGGTACGAGTTATAGCAGTCCCTGCATCAAGTGCACCTGTTGAACGTGTGTTCAGCCATGGTGGGGTGATAATTTGACCGCATCATTCAGAACTCAGTGACAAAGTACTGTCAAATTATTTTTTTTGCAAATGCAATGCATTGTAAGTCGATGTATGTTGCGAGGCAGCAAGATTGCTACCAGCTTTCAGGCTTGTGTATTACTATTTCCCCTTCCTACAGTATGTGTATGTGATATTACTTTTGAAATATTATTTTTTTTCATGTCTGATGCCATGTGTTGCAAATAATATTCTACAACATGTAGGGAGATTGAGTGATTGACTTGAATTGTTGTCGTATACAGCTACCTAGAGGTTATATTTGATTCTGTTCATAGGTTGGAGGTAATGATCATAAAAAACATTTTCAAACTATGCAAATAATGGTTTTGGAATGTTTTGAATAGTTTAAGTTATTGTTATTGTTAAGACATTGTTATTGTTAATGTTGAAATAAAACTCAACTTATGAACCACTCTCTTTACCGATTTTTAAATGTGGAAACTGGGTTAGATCATCAGATTTTTGTATGACTTGACTTGTGACTTGCTTGACCTGAGCAATGACTTGACTTGTGACTTGCTTGATTCTCACCACAGTGACTTGGGACTTGCTTGAGACTTGAAGGTTATGACTTGAGACTTGCTTGTGACTTGCACATGAATGACTTACCCCCACCTCTGCTATTCGGCGTATTGAACCGTCGGCCTAATGCGCCTCCTTTTTGAAAAGTACGGACCGTCGGACCAATGGGTTCTGTTTTGTTGTTTGTAAGCTGTTTGCTTACATCAGAGCAATTGGATTACAACAAAAGCAAATCAATTTAAGATTAAAATCAAAATAAATTATCTTGTGAGTGTTAAAATTATTTCATCATTAGAGTATATTTCATCATACAGAATATTGTGTGCATATTTTGAATTTCAAATATTTGATTTAATTAGTATTTCTGGACTGTCTCTATAGATATTGTGGGTTTGACTTATAGTCCATCATACCCAGGACTACAGTTCCCTTGATGTCTAGCCACATAAGTGAGTCATTTACCATTCATCATTTACCTTTTATACTGCTGTGTTCACTTTTTCTTGTCTTAAAGAAGTACATTGATTTAAAAGCTTGATAATTAGATAGATTTTTGCAAGGATTTAGTTGTCCTATAGCTCTGGTATTTGAAGACTGATACTAAAGGTTAGTGTTTTTGTCTTTCTATTTTGTTCGGCTTGATGCTAAAATGATCTTTTCTTTCTTTTTCAAATTTTTCAAAAAGACAAAGCTTCCTATGAAGTGGACGTGTAAGTACTGCACATTTTGTGCTGAAAAGAGGAGCTACTTACTTAAGCATTACCGCTTAAAACATGGGTGCCACACCCGAATATCACCACTACCATGCCTTCATAAGGAATGCCTGTGCACATTTAAATCTTTCAATGCACTCAAAGTCCACCTATCAACATGGCACACTCAAAAGGACCTAGGGAACTTGGGTAAAACTGCTCTCCATTGTCCGCTGTGTGACTTTGTGGAGCCTTGCACTGAAGCTGACTTTTCACCCATTTACGAAGACATTTGAAGCTGAAGCAAAAGGTTTCTTGTCCATATCAAGGCTGTTACTTTCAGAGCAATGTTTATTCAACCTTTAATGCACATAAAAGCAAAGAACATCAAGACCACAATAAGATGGCATTCAAACCTGAAATTGTGTCACATAATGAACCTGAGGAAGCTCCACCTCATACAAATATTCAACCCGAGGATAGTGCCCCTGAAACTGATGAGGATGAGTTTGAGGTTACTGAGCTCAGTGAAGATGTGGAGGACTTGGAGAGTCAGTTGGAACATAATGTAGCTGCTCTTTTTCTCAATTCTTAACATCTCTGAAAGTGCCCTGCAAGAAGTTATAGAGCAGATCAACCAAATGTATGTGCTTTCACAGCCATTGTTACATACATCTGTTGGAAAAATACTAAATCAACATTGTGGAGATGTTGAGGACTCTTTAGTGAGTGAGATAGCTAAAGTATTTACTGAGAATAATTTATTCTTGAAATTCACTTCTACTGTGGGGTCATTGTCAACCACTACCAAGCGAACATCATACATTTCAAAAGAGTTCTCAGTGGTACCGCCTGTTGAGTTTGTCCTAAAGAATGACAGGCAGACAGTTGTGTATATCCCCATACTAAAAATGCTGCAGACATTACTAAACAATGGAGAAATTTTAGATAAGGCCATGTCACCTGAGACACATTTGTCACAAGGATACAGATCTCACAGGGATGGTTCCCGGTTTAAAGACAATTCTCTCTTGACAGAGGAAGAATTCAGGATTGCTCTTTGCTTGTACATAGATGATTTTGAGGTGGCTAACCCTTTGGGAACCTCCAGAAAGAAACACAAGCTATGTGCCATCTATTGGGTACTTGGAAATCTACACCCTAAATATCGCTCCTCTCTTCATTCCATTCAGCTTGCTCTACTTTGCAAGGTCAGCAGTCTCAAAGACCATGGTTATGGTGAAATTCTCCGCCCTCTCATTCAGGACCTTGTTTTTCTTGAGCAACAGGGTGTATATGTTGGACAGTTAGGAGCCAGCATAAAAGGCACAGTGTTATTTGTTGCAGCAGACAATTTAGCTGCCCATTCTTTGGGAGGGTTCTTTGAAAGCTTCAGAGTAAGTCAGATGTGCCGATTCTGTATGGCCAAACGGAAGGAAATACAACACAAGGAAGTGCGGACAGGCTCATTTCAACTAAGAACAAAATAAATTCATGATAGACAGGTGCAAGATGTATTGCAGGATTCTACCATGGCTCAACAATATGGCGTGAAAAGTAGCTGCCCACTTAGTGAAAGCTTAGAACATTTTCATGTTGTCAATGGTTTTCCTCCAGATCTTTTGCATGATCTTCTGGAGGGTGTTGTTCCGGCTGAATGTGCTTGAAGGCACTAATATCAAAGGGATACTTCTCACTTGAAATCCTGAATGTGGCTATTAAACAGTTTCCATATACATTTTCAGACAGAACAAACCAACCTCAGCTCATCGCAAAGAACTTTGCTTCCAAAGCAACAATTGGAGGAAATGGTCATGAAAATTGGACACTCATCCGCCTTCTGCCACTATTGATAGGTCATCACATTCCTGAGGGGGATGAAGCCTGGGAGGTTTTAATGAACTTAAAAGATGTAGTGGAATTGTTAGTGTCTGCAAGGTTCTCAGAGGAGTCAGTGTGCTTTCTTGACTGCAAGATTGCAGAACATAGAGATATATTTCAGAAAGTTTTCCCGAACGAAAGGCTACGACCGAAACACCACTACATTGAGCACTACCCTCAACTGATTCAAACTTTTGGTCCATTGTGTGATGTGTGGACAATGCGTTGAAGTGAAGTGATGCGTGAAGGCAAACACAAGTTCTTCAAGAACGTTGTGCGTCACATTCACAACTTCAAGAACATACCCCTTACTTTAGCTCTCAGACACCAGCATATGATAGCCTTCCATTTAGCTGCAACCTCATTTTTCAAGCCATCTGTTGAAATTAACAAAGTGAAGTCTGTAATGGTTGCTTCATTTCCTGACAATGTGAAGAACTGTCTCTATCTCAGGAATAACTACAAGAACACAGTCCTTGTAGCATCTTCTGTTTGCATAGATGGCCTTAAGTACAGTGCTAATATGGTCATTTCCGTTGGATCATGCTCTGGGCTCCCGGATTTCAGACAAATAGCAAAGATTGTGGTGATCAATACAGACACAATATTTGTCTGCAGACTCATGAAATCATGGTACAATGAGCATCTTAGAGCATACAAGCTCTGTAGTAACCATTTGTCCACGTTCTCTGTCACTCAGTTGTCTGAACTAAATGATGTTTTTCCGATTTCACTTTACAGAGTGGGAGACAAGCAGCTTGTCACACTTAAACGGCACATATTATGCTGAGTGAATCAAACAGTTATCAAAATGGACCAGAGGTTGTTGCTGAGAGTCATCATTGCTGAAGATGATATAAGGAAGTTGACTTTAAATAAGAGACCACAGTCCATTGAAGAATTCAAAGTGCAACTGGTGGATAAACTGTCACTGCAGTATGACTTTAAACTGCAGTATGAAGATCAAGACTTCAATAATGCCCTCTGCAATTTGACTGAAATAACTGATTTACCTGAAAGAGCTACAGTCAAAATCATCCCTCTTGTGACTCTCCATTTAATAGCATTGTCATCACCCACCACATCATCAGACACTGATTGCAGCACAGCAGACACTGAGATCCTGTCGACTGTAGGAGCATCACCATTGCTAAGACAACAGTGGCCAGAGTTTTTTGACGTACCCAATTTCTCAGTTGATGTTGGGTATAGACTCATACAGGCAGATCTTGCCTTTGTGAAAGATGGACCACGTATGACTCTACCAAGAGATATGAAGCATGACATACTAGAAAAGCTTGCTGAAAGGATGTACAGTTTCAAGGCGTACCCTGAAGATGATGACTTCAGCAGTGTTGCAAAAGCACTGATTAGCAAACACCCCTGCCTCTCTGAGCCTGGACCACACAGGTGGTATGGCTTGAAAAACAGCCTTAAATTTAAGATGGCCAATTATCGCACAAAGCTTCGAAAAGCTGGATGTGAGGATGTAGCAATCAATGGAGGCAAAAGAAGTAAAGGCAACCCAGAGGGAGTATCCTCAAGCAAGAATATCAAACGGCCAAAAAGAGGTGAAGCAAACTACCTGCCTAACTTACCTAAAGGACATGATGAAACAAGCCTTGAAAATGCCAGAATGGTTCTCGTGGAAGAAATTAAGAAAAAACAACCAAATGGCATTCTCATTTCACAAATGATGGACCAATCATTCCCACTACGCAGACAAGAAATTGTAAAAAAGGAGCCTGCTGTACAGAACTTGGTTGAACGATGGCCAGCACTCTTCACAGAGAGACAGGTAAGCTATTTTTGTTCTCAACCAATAAAATAATGCCAATCAAGAAGAAATTCAAGGTGTGTGGCTAGAAATCCAAACACTTGTTGGAATTAATACCTCTGCCACCTCTACATCCCTACCCACCCCTCTCTACTTTTTCAGGTGTTTGCTGAGTTTAATCGAATCGCCAGTAGGAATCTTGAGGGAGACTTCTTTGAGGCTCTGGACCAGTACGCTCCACGTTTCATCGAACTTTTCAAAACAAAAAAGGGAGCTGTTGGCCACAAACTCAGTGAGCTGATGCAGCACATGAGCTGGATGGTAAGTAGGTTCATTTTGCTTTTGATCTGTATGATAGTTCATCAATCAAGTTCTAAATGAGATGATCCAGACCAACCTATTTTATTTCCTGTCTGCTTGTGCCTTGCAAATTACACTGTTAACTGGTCTTTTCTTTCTCTGTGTATCATTAGACACAAGACGTGACAGTACTTCGCTCTGTTGTCCTTAAAGGCATTCCCATTTTACTCGGTGAAGACTCCAGTGAATTCTTCAAGACCTGCTCTGTAAGTACTTCTGCACATAAGAAAAAGTTTGGTCTGCATTAATATAAATTATACCTGTGTTGACATAGAAGATCTAATTATATTAGTGGGGTCGTATAAGGCTCAGTCATTTCAAATTCGTGTTAAAGTTTGGTTTTCACTTCCAAGTTGAAGGGTCTACAGAAAAATTTGAGTCAGAGTGTCAAACACACAGATGAAAAATGGCCTCTAGGGGGCGCCGCAAAATATGTAAACTGCTACAACTTTTGATTAGATTATCCAATTTTAACATATGGGGTATGTATGGATTCAGAATTAAAAGGAGAAACAGGTATACCAAGCATTTGGTGACCAGATAAAAATAAATACACTTTTATCCCAAAATATTACATGGACACAAGCGAAATTATGCTTTTTTTGGAGATAAAGTCTGGAAATGTCCTCAAAGTTGCTATGAAACATGATTTTTAAAGTTATTGTAAATAAAGGCTGTGTAATGACTCGACTGGATTTAAGATTGGTGTTCAGAATATCCCTATAGCACAAACATAGCTAGGATACCCGTACACAAATATGGCTGCATATAGCCTACGTGATATGAAGCACCCAACTTGCAGGCCTTTTGTTATTTTTGCACTTTTTATTTTGCTGCTTTCATCCATGAAAAATAAGGTTATAGTAGAGTTATGCCATCTACTGCCACAAGAGGGCAGACTAGCAGACACATTTCCCTTCATTTGACAATCAAGCATCTGTGCTAATTTCTCTCTGGCAATATTGGTATGTTGAAGGTAAGAAAACAACAATGAACATGTTTGGATGCTAAGTTATGTTTTTAATGAACTTGTACGACAAATACTGTGTGATAAATTGTGAAATATCAACCACAGCTAGTAGCTAATAAATCCAAACAGTAGCTAGCATTAACATTAGTCATTTTGCTAGCACCAGTTAAAGCTAACTTTAATGCTGGCAGCAGGATGGAATGAATAGGTCTACTGGGTCTTGCACTTGTGTAAATTTTAGGTTTTTAGCTGTTTATTTTACATAACATACTTAAGTTTGATTTGGTTACAAAAAGGTAAATACAAAACTATTATATTTTATCTTTCCTGTTGACAAAATACAGGAGTTCAACAAGCAGGGTATGGGCTGCTTGAATTCTGTTTTTATGAGATGGCTGAGGCAAGAAAATGGGAATTGTGCATTCTGTGCCAAAAAGAAACTGAGGAACAACTTGTATGCCTTCTTGCGAATCCAGTTGCCAGTCGTAGAGTGGGAGCCTACAAAGAAATCATCAACCTTGTGAGTCAGTTTAGAGCTATTGGTGCGGCTCCCCACTCAGATGTAGATCTTTCAGATGAAGAATTGATGCAGCAGAATCGTGCATCCTGGCACAAGTCATGTCGTCAGCTTTACAGATCCTCAGCATTTGAACACGCAAAAAAACGCACTGCCCGTGAGGGATTGCCTGGTGTAAATAGAAGATCTTGTCGGACTGGAGAACCTGTTAACCGCAATCTATGTCTCTTCTGTGCTAAAGAAACAGATGCAGTAGACCATTCTTTCCAGAAATTATCACTTACCCAAGAGATACATGACAAGGCAGTTAAACTAGGAGAAGATCGTATTCTGGCACTCCTTGCAGAAGGAGATCTGGTTGCTATTGAAGCAAAGTATCATCTGAAATGCTACACAATGTTTAACCGCTGTTACAATGTGATTTGTAAACAAACCACAGTGAGTGAAAACCTTGAAATCAAAGCAGAAAATGAATTGCTACAATTCATAAAAGAAGAAATTAGCGGGGGTAGTAGAGTCTTTGCTTTGCAAGATCTAACAGAGATGATGACTGGAACAATATGGTATCCAGAAAATCGTGAACCGGACACGCCTAAAGGAAACAGTCCTCAAGAGCTTCCCTGATTTGACAGAGGAGAAAGGTATCAGGGACAGAGTTTTCATTATGTGTTCGAAAACTGCTAGGAAGATCATATCAGACACATCACAAACACCAGATGAAGAAGCGCACACATTACTAATGGCAGCTTCAATCCTCAGAAAAGCAGTTTTTAATCATGAAACTCCATTTAAATTTGATGGCTCATTTCCCAGTGGTTGTGAAGAGACGTCTGTTCCCCAGAAAATGAAGTATTTCTTCCGCCATCTCCTCACAGGACCAAAATCCTCAACAGATCAAGATAATTCCAGACAGACTCTGTCTGTGAGTCAGGTGGCCATGCTAAATATGACCTCTCTTTCAACAAACTTGAAATGTGAGCCTCAACTTGCAGTGTTCCTTGCCCTTGATTTGCATTCGGAAACAAGAAGCAAGAAGTTAGTCAATATGCTACACAAATATAAACTCACAGTATCATATGAGAAGGTCCTCAGCATGGAAGTTTGCTTTGCACAGGCCATTGCACAACAGACCAGGAAGAATGCAGATATAGTCTGTCCTACAAATTTGCGTCGGCAAATTTTCACAGTTGCAGCCCTTGATAACTTGGATCATAATCCCACATCACGCACTGCAAGCTCATCCTTCCATGGAACTGGGATTTCACTATTTCAGTTTCCTACATCAGAGAAGCCTGGGTTGCACCAAGAATGTCTGAAAATCAACTCAAAGAAACCAGGAGAAAGCAGCATAGTAGGACCCATCCTGCCTCATTCGTATACATCTGTACCACCTGTGGGCCGGAATCTTGTTACCCAACCTCCAGTTAAAGTTGTGCAGCCAGTGGTGAGAGGTTCATTTGATGCAGAGAGACAGCATGAGGAGGCATGGATGAAGGCAGTAAATGACATCCTCTATGTCAATTCTGATTTAGAAAGTGGCACTCCAACAATGTGGTCTTCATTCCATGCTGCTCGATCTGATGTTGTTGGACAGCCGGAAAAAAGCATTGAGGCCCTCCTGCCACTTTTTCATGACAAAGCAGAAACCCCAGAAATGATTCACCATGGAATGAACCTGGTGAAGAAAATCACTGAGCACCTCAACCCACAACAAGTCCCTGTGATGGTAGTGGACCAACCCCTGTATGACCTTGCAAAAAAAATGCAGTGGACCTTCCCTGACATCTTCGGAGAAGACAAGTTTGTGGTGATGTTAGGTGGGCTCCACATTGAAATGGCTTTGTGGAGTACCATGGGAGATCTTCTGCGTGGATCAGGATGGCCTGAAGCCCTGAAAGAAGCTGGGCTAGTGAATTCAGTGGCAGCAGCCACATCATTTCTGAAGGCATCCAATGTAATGAGAACAAGATATGCCCATCAAGTTACTGTTGTGGTACTCCACAGCCTTCTACAGCGAGCCTATGAGGACAGTGGAACTGAGATGGTCCTTGAGGACTGGGTTGAGAGAGTTGCCCATGAGAGCCCAACATTCTCCTTCTGGCTGCTTGTGTACAAGTACCAACAGAGTATCTTCATGTTCATACGAGCACATCGCGAACGGAAGATCGAACTCATGGTCACAACCCTGCAGAAGGTTGTTCCTCTGTTCTTTGCTCTCGACCATCATAACTATGCCCGGTGGCTTCCAGTCTTTATAAAGGACATGGACTGTCTCCCAGATAGTATCCGGGCAGAGTTCGAAAAGGGACATTGGACGGTAACTCGCAGCAATCAACGCTTTTCAGCTATGCCGATTGACCAAGCACACGAGCAAGCCAACAAAAGGGTGAAAGGAGTGGGTGGCATAATTGGCCTCACAGAGAACCTGGACATGTTGGAACGCTGGATTGTGACAGGCCCGGAAATCAGCCGTGTCCTGGAAGAGTTTACCACTGCAAATGACAGTGATGACTCCGAATGGCGTCCTCATCACGAGGAAGGATCAGCATCACAGCAGCGTTTTCAACGTCACACCAAAGACCTGATGGAGCTGTTGCTCAGCAATGGGAATCCCTTTGAGGAGAGCAGTAAAGACCTGGTTACTTTAGATAACAAGGTGTGCGAGTCTGCAGCCGCTGCAGCATCGGTCCTTAAAGTTGAGTCAATGGGACAAGAGCAGTAAGACAACTTCAAAAAGAATGTGCTGGACTCACATGACACACCACTGACAGCTCCGATCAAGCGAAACAACTTGATGTTGTTCCATGAGAAGAAAACACGCAAGAAGACAGCAGCTAAACTGAGGATGCAGCACTTCAAACATCATGCAGAGCTTTATGGGAAAGCTTTCATTGTGCTGGAAAGCCGGAGTGGGAATTTGGAAGATTTTTTCTGCCACGAGTCTTCTCCATACCCACCTGCATTGTCATGCGAAGGATCCCTCAACTCCTGTACGAAATCAGATTTGTTGTTTTACATCCTGGGGAATCCTAAGAGTGGAGGAATATCTGACAGTGAGGAGATAGTTGCACCAGATCTTTATGATTGCATTGTCATTGATGGTGGAGCACTTATCCATTCACTGCCTGGCACGGCTGTCCAAGGGAAGACCTTTGAGTCCTACTTCGACAAGGTGTTCTGCCCAAGAGTTCAACGTGACCTGAAAAGATCAACACGAGTGGACATCGTCTGGGACCAGTATCGTGCTTTGACAATCAAAGGAGGAACAAGAGAAAAGCGAGGATCAGGCACCCGACAACGCATCTCTGGCACTGCCAAAGTCCCAAGAGATTGGCAGGCATTTCTGGCAAATGAGGATAATAAGACAGAACTGTTTTCATTCCTGTCAACTGCGCTTGTAACAAATGGACAGTTCCCAGATGACAAAGATGTCTACATAACAGCAGATGATTGCGTCCACCATGTTGGAAACAGTCCTCCAATGGATTGCTGCAACCACGAGGAAGCTGACACTCGTGTCCTAGTGCATCTTCTCCATGCCCTCCAAACAGCATCAGTTGGGATGGTCTATACTGGAGACACAGATGTTGTCGTAATCCTGCTGAGTAATTTCCATCATATCAAGGCTTTGAATGCAACTGCAGAAATCTGGATCTGCTTCAAAACTGGAAAGACATCAAGAATGATCTCCCTGAACACTCTCGCCACAAAACTGGGCACAGAAACATGTAAAGCCATGGCTCTCTTCCACGCATTCACGGGATCAGACAGCACATCTTCTTTCAAGTTCAGGGGTAAGCGATCCTGCTGCAAATTGATGCACGAAGTTCCACACTTGACAGAGGAGTTTGCAACCATCATTGAGACTCCATTCCAAACCTCTCCAAGGCTGAAAGAAGTTGCAGTAAACTTTGTCTGTAGGCTGTACTCCAGTGAATCAAATGAGGAAAATGATGTTGATCTTCTTCGAATGAGGCTATTCTCACAGAAGACGAGGGATGTTGAAAGAATCCCCCCAACAATGGATGCTTTGGATCTACATCTCAAAAGGAGTGTCTTCCAAGCAAGCATCTGGACAACAGCCCACATGTAAGTATGCACCTGTATGGATTTGAGTACTATATAATCACAAAAAAAACATGCATTTATGTATTCATTCATTTAGGTCTATAATGCCTGACAACAACCCCACTGACCATGGGTGGAAAGAAGAGGACAGCAAACTTCTTCCCATTTGGACTACGCTACCACTTGCCAAAGACGTATTCCAACTAGATGTGAAGTGTGGTTGTACAAGTACTTGTACAAGTCGACCTGCCAGTTCTCGGTGCAAGTGCATGAAGGCGAAGTTAAAGTGCACACGTCTGTGCAAGTGCAGATGTCAGAACTTCTAAGACTGACATAGAATAAATCAAAGAAGTAAATTATAGTTATCATTGTAGAGTGAAGTTCTCAGAATAAATGTTAGCCCTATGGTCCTCTGTTCATTTTTTGAATGCCAGAAAAACTATTGTTTATCTTCTTATTGTTATTGATTTACTTTCTTCCAGATATAAAGTTCTTTTGTGAACATTTCTTGTGAATAAAATGATGGCTTGTTGGCTTGATTGATTGATTGATTGACTGACTGAAAAAAGTTGAGACACCTGATCCTAATTCAATACATAGAAAGTTCATGGCTGTTACTACATTTTGCGGCGCCTCCTAGGGCATAGAATAGAAGAGTGAGGAGCATTTCAATTTCAGTTTAATCACCACACAGTCTTGACTTGTGAAATAACATTAAAAAGTAAAATTCCTTAGCAACTGTGAGGATATTTTCAGACTTTATCTTTAAAAAGCATAATTTCGCTTGTGTCCATGTAATATTTTGGGCTAAAAGTGTATTTATTTTTATCTGGTCACCAAATGCTTATCATACCAGTTTTTCCTTTTAATTCTGAATCCATACATACCTCATTTGTTAAATTTGGTTAATCTAATCAAAAGTTGTAGCAGTTTACATATTTTGCGGCGCCCCCTAGAGGCCATTTTTTATCTGTGTGTTTGACACTCGGACTCAAATTTTTCTATAGACCCTAAACTTCAACTTAGAAGTGAAAACCAAACTTTAACACCAATTTGAAATGACTGAGAAAAATTACACATGCATCCGACCCCACTATATCTGCTCAATATACATTTTGTACAGTGATTGATGTATTTTGTTTAGTTATACCAACACAACTAATCTGAGAGATATGTAAACAGCCATTCATTCATTCATTTCAAATCTAAGGAGTAGGAGTCTAGGTTGAAAAGTCAGTGTCACTGTTCAAGAATGTATAGACCTTGTTGTATCTCCATAGCTTTAGTTTAACCATACTAAATATATTTTGTTTGCTATATTGTAACAATCCAGTGTGAACACATATTTAAAGCCATCTTCTCTATCACACACTAAAAATGAATGTTTTAGAATAGCATAAATTGCAATGCTGAAGAATGTGTGTGTCTTTTTAGGATACAGCGAGAGATAGAATGGCCCTAGAATGCATCACTGTTGGTGTGCTGACAGTTATCAGTGAAGATAGTCCTCACGAGGGTCAAATCTCAGTGGACCTCCAGCCCATCTCCACTGCCATAATTCTGGAGGGAGGTATTGTCATGGATCATATTAAAAACTTGCCTCAGGCAGTTTGTCTGTTGTTTGGGCTTACATATGCATTGCATTTGGATTACCCAAAATGCATGGCAAAAACACTCAACTTCGTTCAGACTGTGATGCTTGGACTGGGAAAGAAAAACCTCCCACCAAAACTGTTAACTCTGAAGAACAGTCTTCTGGGTTAAAGAGCCATTAGCTGTAGATAGCACTTTGTAAGATTTGCAGCTATTAATGTTCTCCTGTTATCCATAGAAAGTTTGATGTGTTCATGCAACTATTCTCTCTTATTTACGATCTCACACAAAAAAAAAGCATTAAAGTGTATGTTATGCAGGTATGGTAATGGTGGACATAGCGACACCTTTCAAATAGTTGTTACTTGTTATTAGCTGATATTGTCAGAAAAGAACCTAGCAAGGTTGTCCATTTCACATTTCTGTTTTGGGAAAATTGTAAATAGTTGTAATGTAGTACAAATACAAACCCGAATGATGTTTTTCTTTCTGTTCAATCTTTGTGTTTAATCCTTGGACTGCTCACTTTGGGACACAAAAGCATTTGTTGTTCAGTTTCGATCTGAAATGCACTGATTTTGCATGCACTGAAGTCCTGTAGTTATCAGGTGTTTACCTGTTTAATATTTGGAGACTGTTGCATGCATAGAATTAGCTCACAGAAATGTAGTTATATTTTTTATTTAATTTTTCCATGTCATTTTCTACAGGTAAATCAAACAACAACTTTCTTGTTTAGCTGCTGTTTTTTAATTGAATGTGCATTGAATAAATGTTGCAATGCAGCTGAATCAACCCAGTGAGTGTTCTTTCAACGTATATGTTTGTGGTGGGTTTTTCCTTTATTAGATAGTAGCAAAAATAGATAAGAAATGGGGGAGATAAGAGGCCACAGGTTGGACCCAAACCTGGGCAGCTGCAACAAGAACCGAACTAAAAATGTTAAGTTGTAGGTATTTAGTAATTCTAAGTGGGGTTAAATTTATATCAAGCAGTCCACACAAAATGAAAAAATTAAGTTAACACAAAGCATAGCTATTAAGTTACATGAACATACAAAAAACGTGTTAATGGTACTACTTGATTTAGTACTGCACACTTAAAATAAACAAGCTTTTCTAACTCACTCATTTTAAGATGACTTTGCTTAATTTTTTTGAGGCAACAAGTTTGCATACTTTTTTTAAGTAAGGTCAACTAATTACATTTTACAGTGTAGCGCTACTAGACATTAAACTCAGGCTAGGAAAATGTGTCCATCTGGAGCACGCACCAATCTCAGACGTGGGAGCTATTATTGGTTGCAAATACTGGTATGACAGGTTTATTTATTTAGCATTATGCATGCATGATTTATTTGTATAGGTGCACATGTGGAAATTGTGCCACAATGCAGTCAGAGCCGGAGAACTTATGCTGTCAGGAGGTGCCTCAGGATAGATAGCGAGACCTAGGCGTCAATTCAGAACCGGGTACGTCGTCCACCAGATGGCACTTGGTGCATGGGGAGGTTTGGGACGTGTTCCGTATAAGAAATGTCTCTCGAGATGAAGTAGGTTTGGGACGTTTTCCGTTTAAGAATTGTGTCTCATAACTAAATTCGTTTTTGGGACGTGTTCCGTCTAAGAAATGTGTCTCGAGATGAAGTAGGTTTGGGACGTTTCCCGTTTAAGAAATGTGTCTCATAACTAAATTCGTTTTTCCACTCACATACACTTGAAGCATTTTATTGCGTTTAATTCATTTTTCTTCTCTCCATCTACCCAGGTGCAGGAGCCTCACCGAGGGGGAAGGAGTAGTCCTGCGAGAGACCCGTCTCCTCTCGTACCCACACACACACTCCCTTCATCTACCCGGGTACAGGTGCCTCAACGAGGGGGAAGGAGTAGTCCTGCGAGAGACCCGTCTCCTCTCGTACCCACACACACACTCCCTTCATCTACCCGGGTACAGGTGCCTCACCGAGGGGGAAGGAGTAGTCCTGCGAGAGACCCGTCTCCTCTCGTGAATGAAGTAGGATTGGGACATTTGCTGTTTAAGGAATGTCTCTTAAAATAAAAGTACATTTCGGACACATTTGCTGTTTAAGAAATGTCTTACCATTAAGTAGGTTTTGGACATTTGCTGTTTAAGAAATGTTTCTTGAAATGAAGTTGGTTTGGGACATTTGCTGTTTAAGAAATGTCTCCTAAAATAAAAGTACATTTCGGACACATTTGCTGTTTAAGAAATGTCTTACCATGAAGTAGGTTTGGGACATATGCTGTTTAAGAAATGTTTCTTGAAATGAAGTAGGTTTGGGACATTTGCTGTTTATGAAATGTCTCTTGAAATGAAGAAAGCTGTTTAAGAAATGTCTCCTAAAATAAAACTACATTTCGGACACATTTGCTGTTTAAGAAATGTCTTACCATGAAGTAGGTTTGGGACATATGCTGTTTAAGAAATGTTTCTTAAAATGAAGTAGGTTTGGGACATTTGCTGTTTAAGAAATGTCTCCTAAAATAAAAGTACATTTCGGACACATTTGCTGTTTAAGAAATGTCTTACCATGAAGTAGGTTTGGGACATATGCTGTTTAAGAAATGTTTCTTGAAATGAAGTAGGTTTGGGACATTTGCTGTTTAAGAAATGTCTCCTAAAATAAAAGTACATTTCGGACACATTTGCTGTTTAAGAAATGTCTTACCATGAAGTAGGTTTGGGACATATGCTGTTTAAGAAATGTTTCTTGAAATGAAGTAGGTTTGGGACATTTGCTGTTTAAGAAATGTCTCCTAAAATAAAAGTACATTTCGGACACATTTGCTGTTTAACAAATGTCTTACCATGAAGTAGGTTTGAGACATTTGCTGTTTAAGAAATGTCTCCTAAAATAAAAGTACATTTCGGACACATTTGCTGTTTAAGAAATGTCTTACCATGAAGTAGGTTTGGGACATATGCTGTTTAAGAAATGTTTCTTGAAATGAAGTAGGTTTGGGACATTTGCTGTTTAAGAAATGTCTCCTAAAATAAAAGTACATTTCGGACACATTTGCTGTTTAACAAATGTCTTACCATGAAGTAGGTTTGGGACATATGCTGTTTAAGAAATGTTTCTTGAAATGAAGTAGGTTTGGGACATTTGCTGTTTAAGAAATGTCTCCTAAAATAAAAGTACATTTCGGACACATTTGCTGTTTAAGAAATGTCTTACCATGAAGTAGGTTTGGGACATATGCTGTTTAAGAAATGTTTCTTGAAATGAAGTAGGTTTGGGACATTTGCTGTTTAAGAAATGTCTCCTAAAATAAAAGTACATTTCGGACACATTTGCTGTTTAACAAATGTCTTACCATGAAGTAGGTTTGAGACATTTGCTGTTTAAGAAATGTCTCCTAAAATAAAAGTACATTTCGGACACATTTGCTGTTTAAGAAATGTCTTACCATGAAGTAGGTTTGGGACATATGCTGTTTAAGAAATGTTTCTTAAAATGAAGTAGGTTTGGGACATTTGCTGTTTAAGAAATGTCTCCTAAAATAAAAGTACATTTCGGACACATTTGCTGTTTAACAAATGTCTTACCATGAAGTAGGTTTGGGACATATGCTGTTTAAGAAATGTTTCTTGAAATGAAGTAAGTTTGGGACATTTGCTGTTTAAGAAATGTCTCCTAAAATAAAAGTACATTTCGGACACATTTGCTGTTTAAGAAATGTCTTACCATGAAGTAGGTTTGGGACATATGCTGTTTAAGAATTGTTTCTTGAAATGAAGTAGGTTTGGGACATTTGCTGTTTAAGAAATGTCTCCTAAAATAAAAGTACATTTCGGACACATTTGCTGTTTAAGAAATGTCTTACCATGAAGTAGGTTTCGGACATTTTCTGTTTAAGAAATGTCTCCTAAAATAAAAGTACATTTCGGACACATTTGCTGTTTAACAAATGTCTTACCATGAAGTAGGTTTGGGACATATGCTGTTTAAGAAATGTTTCTTGAAATTAAGTAGGTTTGGGACATTTGCTGTTTAAGAAATGTCTCCTAAAATAAAAGTACATTTCGGACACATTTGCTGTTTAACAAATGTCTTACCATGAAGTAGGTTTGGGACATATGCTGTTTAGGAAATGTTTCTTGAAATGAAGTAGGTTTGGGACATTTGCTGTTTAAGAAATGTCTCCTAAAAAAAAAGTACATTTCGGACACATTTGCTGTTTAAGAAATGTCTTACCATGAAGTAGGTTTGGGACATATGCTGTTTAAGAAATGTTTCTTGAAATGAAGTAGGTTTGGGACATTTGCTGTTTAAGAAATGTTTCTTGAAATGAAGTAGGTTTGGGACATTTGCTGTTTAAGAAATGTCTCCTAAAATAAAAGTACATTTCGGACACATTTGCTGTTTAAGAAATGTCTTACCATGAAGTAGGTTTCGGACATTTGCTGTTTAAGAAATGTCTCCTAAAATAAAACTACATTTCGGACACATTTGCTGTTTAAGAAATGTCTTACCATGAAGTAGGTTTGGGACATATGCTGTTTAAGAAATGTTTCTTGAAATGAAGTAGGTTTGGGACATTTGCTGTTTATGAAATGTCTCTTGAAATGAAGAAAGTAGGTTTGGGACATTTGCTGTTTAAGAAATGTTTCTTAAAATAAAACTACATTTCTGACACATTTGCTGTTTAAGAAATGTCTTACCATGAAGTAGGTTTGGGACATTTGCTGTTTAAGAAATGTCTCTTAAAATAAAGAAATGTGTTTGTGATACTTATTTTTGTTTATGGAATTATTTTACATAAAAATTAACAAACAACGACCAGTTTGCAAATGTTTTACTTATTAGAAAAAAGAACAGAACAGAACATGAATAAATATGAACAAATTAAACAACAACATGAACATGAACAGTGGCGTCTTTGCATTAGGGGCCAGTGGGGCACGGCCCCACCATAGAACGCTGCCGTGCAGGGCACGATTATACTTTTTTTTTTTTTTCAAAAATGTCATTGAGCATAAGTTAATAATACATTAATTGTTAATAATTAATTACATGTCCGCAGTTTTAATTTGATGAACGCAATTGTTGTAGTGTAGTAGTTGTGTGTGAAATAGTTCGTTGCTCCGTCTCGTCTGTTCCGCGTCCGCTCGGTGGGGCACAGCCGAGATGGCCCTGTCTGCTGCAGTGTAGAAAACTGGTGCTGTTGCGCGAGCAAGCGCGTGCGCAGCGCCCGCTTCTGTTTCGGCGGTGGGGCCAGAAGTTTAGTGCCCCAAAGCTCTTCTCATTGGCTGATTTGTAGAAAGGGCGGGGTTTACGGCGGGAGCCGATCAGATCTTGCTAGCTGGCTAACGTAGTTACTGTTACAGTAAATAACAACAAATGGACGTTTCATTCATTAAATGATGAATCGTGTTGAGTATCTGTCTCATGTGAGATTTAGCACTTTAGAACAGAAGTTGGAGATAAAACGTTTGGGACCACATCGCCCGACGGATTTAATCATTATTCAAGAGGGAAAGGACAAGAATAGATCGTTCAACCAGGAGTGGTTCAAGCGGAAAAAAATGCTTGTGTTTCACCTCAGCCACACAAAGGAGACCTGAGACAGCACTGTCCTTAAAGCACAGGTAATTACCATCTTAGCCCAAACTTACTTACATTTTCACCCAGGATTATCCAGGTCTGAATAGGCAACCACTCTATCAGGCTAGATTCATTGTTAATTGTACAGTATGGTGGCCTGCAAACTTAATGCAACTTAAACCATACTTCTTCTTTTTTTGGTATATTGTGAGTGGTGGCTTTGTATATTGATTGCTGTGTAAAGGTTGTACGCCGTTGTGTTTTTATTGTTGCCACGTAGTTGTTTTCTTGAGTTTTGATATTGTGAGATCTTGAACGCTGCCATTTGGTGGTGCTATTGCTATAATAGCCTAATATATGTCGTCAGATTCGCGTTTGAGTGATGGCATTATTCAGCTGCAATTTTGGTCCCCTCTGTCACTTGCTACTTTTTTTTTTGTGATGGTAGTAATATGTGGTATTTCTGGATTGCGTTATAATATTTTCCTGCATGGGCCCCACCAGAGTTTCCAAACCAAAATCGCCACTGAACATGAACATGAAACAAGATGAACAAATGAACTACTACAGTATATACAAGTGAACAGGCAAGTGAACTGGGGTCAGGAAGGGTTCACAGTCTCTTGATGAACACGCGGCAACTCTTTTTTGGAGAAATCCCCCTTTTCTCCTTCACCCTCTGGGCCATCCTCTGCGTGGCAGATGGCCGAAGCCTCCTCCTCACGGAGCCAGGAGGAGCGGGGGAGGAGGAGGAGCCTGCAGCAGGAGCAGAGGAGGAGGAGGAGCAGCCTGCAGCAGGGGCAGAGGAGGAGGAGGAGCAGCCTGCGTGAGGAGCGGAGGAGGAGGAGCCTGCAGCAGGAGCGGAGGAGGAGGAGCCTGCAGCAGGAGCGGAGGAGGAGGAGGAGCCTGCAGCAGGATCGGAGGAGGAGGAAGCAGATGAGGGCTCTCGCTGCGCAAGGCGGATGAAGAGGTCCCTCATCTGCTTCGCCCTTGAAAGGTTCTTATGGAGCGCGTAGAAGCGCTCCTGGGTCCTGATGTCGTGGCACATGAAGTCCCCTAGGCTCCTGCGTACCTCGGCGTCGTTGGTCTCAAAGTTCTACAAACAAAGAAAAAGAGGGGCATTTACAAACCAGAATGTGCGTAACGGAAGCAAAATGCACCAAATTGACCAATTCCTCATCACGTGTTTTGACACTCACGTATGTGGCCACGGCCGACCTGATGTCCATTAGACTCGGGGAGCCGGGGAGGCCCATCGCCCCCCAAGCTCGTCGAAAATATTTAATCAGGTCCTTCGGCTCCCCCTTGCCGAAGGACGTAAAAAAAAACTTGTTTTGTGGCACGGAGCGCACCCGCAGGCGGAGCCACTCCCGGCACCAGGCGTACTCGCCGGCCTCGAGGTACACCTGGGCCACCCCAAATTTACGCACCGTCTTGTGCTCCATGACCTGCAGAAGACAAAGTATGACAGGAGGCAGAGATGTCAGCCAATTCCCAAGTGTGCAACAGCCGCCCCCCCTGTTTTTAATGTAGAAAAGGACCCGAGGTGAGTAAAAGCATACTTACATTAATGAGGTAGCCCGTGTCCTCGTCCCCGATCGCGTCCTGCACCTCCCTGACCCTCATCCGGGTCAGCACCCCCGACCTGTGCCCGTAGATTGAGGATAGGTAGGCCACCAGGTACCCAAAGAACCGGTACCGGGTCTTTGGGTCCCTGGGGGGCGCCGCTTTCATGTCCGCTGTAATGAGTTAAAGAGAGAAAAGGAAAATGAGACTTTAAGCTTTTTTGAGAGAGACTCACCGAGGAGAGAGAGAGACTCACCGAGGAGAGAGAGAGAGAGAGAGACTCACCGAGGAGAGAGAGAGACTCACCGAGGAGAGAGAGAGAGAGAGAGACTCACCGAGGAGAGAGAGAGAGAGACTCACCGAGGAGAGAGAGAGAGACTCACCGAGGAGAGAGAGAGAGAGACTCACCGAGGAGAGAGACTCACCGAGGAGAGAGAGAGAGAGACTCACCGAGGAGAGAGAGAGACTCACCGAGGAGAGAGACTCACCGAGGAGAGAGAGAGAGACTCACCGAGGAGAGAGAGAGACTCACCGAGGAGAGAGAGAGAGAGAGACTCACCGAGGAGAGAGAGACTCACCGAGGAGAGAGAGAGAGAGACTCACCGAGGAGAGAGAGAGAGAGACTCACCGAGGAGAGAGAGAGAGAGAGAGAGAGAGAGAGAGAGACTCACCGAGGAGAGAGAGAGACTCACCGAGGAGAGAGGGGATCTTTTCTTTGGCCATCACCTGGCACTTGGCCAGGTCCTCCTTGGCCACCAGTCTCAATAGTTTGCCCTGTTTCACCAGGGACTGGTGGCCAAGGACGTTCCGGTTCAAGTCCTTCAATAGCTTCCTTAACTCCCGGGTGACCATGACCAGCTGGCCGTTGGTCACCCGGGAGTATTTAGCTGGGGTGTCCCGGAAATATTCCAAAAAGGAGATGGCCTGGCCCACGTATAACACGATGGTTGTCGGGGCCAGGCCAGCCGCTCTCAGGGCAGCAGGGTAGCTGTAGAAAGAGCAGGCTGTAATTAGTCTCAGTCATATGTTTTGAGTACTACTTCATCATTATCATCATCAAAAATTCACTACTTACGTCTTTATTAGGGGGATGTTGAACAAAAACTGCCAACTCCAATATTTGATCGAAGGCCAGCCGAGCGTCAGGTATTTCAGGAACACCTTTGCTCGGCTGGCCTTCGACACGCTGTTTTGAACCATTTTGGGGGTCCCTTCCGGGCAGAAAAGGTAGGCCCCGTACTCCTCCAGGTAAGTGTCTGTAAAGATGCAACACATGATGAGAATTGTAGCGTGAAAACACTCGACACACCTGCACAAATACACAATGTGTTATTTCTTACCCATGGAGGTCCCAAACGTAATTTTCCTAATTGTTGAGCCCCTGCTCTTCCCTTTGAGCAGGGACATCAACACCCGTGAGGCCGACTGCGCGAAAAACAAACATAATTAACACCACTTTTGTATGACCGCATTTCCTCATTGGTTCTACACTTGGTAAAGATTTGTAAAATTATTGATGAACTAATCCATCCCACTCACCACATCCCTGGTGCCTCCTCCTCCTCCATCCTCCTCTTCCTCCTCCTCCTCCTCCTCCTCCTTCTCCTCCTCAGCAGCAGCAGCTTCATTTGACATCTTGCTTTTTTTCTGGGTAGAGAGAAAAACAATAACAAGACATGATTAAGTTACATACTTTGGCCTTGGGCAACATGATTATGTATTACACTAATCAATTATCTTCTCACCCCAAGAGTGCCAAATGGCAGTTTTCTACGGACCGCTTTCCGGGTGTGCTTCTCCTGCTGCTGCTCCTCCTCCTCCTCCTCTTCATCCTCCTCCTCCTCCTCCTCCTCCTCCTCCTCCTCCTCCTCCTCCTCCTCCTCCGGGGCCGGTATTGGGGCTGGGGCTGGGGCTCTGGGCGGGGCTTCCTGCTCTGGGGACGAAGGCTCCTCCTCCTCCTCCTCCTCCTCCTCCTCCTCCTCCGGGGCTGGGGCTGGGGCTCGGGATGGGGCTGGGGCTGCCTCTGCGGAGAGGGAAAAACAAACAGCAAGAGAAAACAGGACTGCAAATTAATGACACTGTAATGTAATTTATTGAAATAAATAGATCATGGAAAGAAGGTATAATTGCTATGTTTTTTTCATTCACTCACGTCGAGGTCGGCGCTGAGGCCAGGCCAGGGCCTGGAACTGGGTCAGACTCTGCAGAGGGAAAAAAACAAACAGCAAGAGAAAACAGGACAGCAAATTAATGACACTGTAATGATTGAGTTATTGAAATAAATTGTTCATGGAAAGAATGCCTAATTGCTATGTATTTTCACTCACGGCACGAACGTCTGCTACCTCTCGCTCCAGCTGGCGGACCCGGAGGCGGGCATTGACGCATGTGCGCTTCTGGCACATGATCACTCCCGCCTCCGGGTCAGTCTGCTCCGCCTGGTGCTGTTCCAGGTCCAGCACGCTGACCATAGGTGGATCGGGAGAAGTGGCCCTCAAGGCCGCCAGCTTGCTAAGAGCTGCAGCTCGCTTGAGGGCCTTGATCTCCCGATCCACACTTTGGCCACTCAGGTTGCTGTGCTGCGACTGCAGATGCTTCTCCAGGTTTAACAGATGTGAAGAACACCCGGGAAGGGGAAGGGGGCAGGGTCCGGCGGGGATCAAAGTCCTGCCTGTCGCCAGGTGGTTGAGGATCAGTCTCTCCTGCGTGTTCTTTAGCAAATGGACCTCCCTGAGGTGCCTCGCGACAGTGTGGATGATCTTCCCACAGAGGGGACACTCCCCAATGTCCTTGGGTTTGTTCATCTGTAAAAGTCATGAGATATTAGTTACATTCGTAATTGATTAATTAAACTAGATAACAATTGTATATTTGTTATAATGAATTAAAGCTCACTCTCTTTGTAGCTCACGCTCCGATATTGTTCAATAATTCGGCCTAATAATGCAATAATAATAATAACAACCGGAGATTCAATCCATCTCGGAGTACAGGCTGAGGCCTGTGCGCACTTGTGCGTAATGGCGCAGTAACAACCAAACGGAGATTCCGTCCATAGCAGAGGACGGAGAGCACACACGTAATAACAGTGTGTGTCATTGTTCACTTACATTTGACTCTGCTTGTTTAACTTGATGAATTAAAGATCAGATCACATACAGGCATTTGACGGCACTATCACGTAAATTGGTTAACTTGTGTGTTTGTAATCACGGATGAAGCTCACAAACTAAGCTGATGCACCGATATTGTTCAATAATTCGGCCTAATAATGCAATAATAATAATAACAACCGGAGATTCAATCCATCTCGGAGTACAGGCTGAGGCCTGTGCGCACTTGTGCGTAATGGCGCAGTAACAACCAAACGGAGATTCCGTCCATAGCAGAGGACGGAGAGCACACACGTAATAACAGTGTGTGTCATTGTTCACTTACATTTGACTCTGCTTTTTTAACTTAATAGTTGGCGATCGTTGTGTGTATGTGTCTCAGACGCTGCTTACAAGTTACACCTGACTTCTGCGCCTGACCTCTGTCGGCTTTATAAAGGCTGACCAGTGACCACACACCCGGGGGCGCGGCTAGGGCCCACTCAACTAACACGTAATCGCGTGAACGGATTAACTTGTACATCTGTAATAATTAATTAATCCTCACCAAATAGTAAGGTTAAACTACGGTGCCCCTCTGGTGACATGGGTGAATATTAATAAATTCGTGGCCATAGAATAATAATTCGTAATTTATAGAAGCAGCAGCAGCGCCGTTGTGCGAATGAGAACCTTGTCGACTCAATCAACATATGGTCGCGAGGGAGCACTCGTTTGTTTTTATAATAACACTATTTGGCAGGCACGTTGTAACTATTGCAGTCCTATCCAACACGGCAGTAGACTGGTTAGAATCATAGGTTAACCATTGATACCGGATACTGCCCGATGCAACATCGTATCTCCTGCCTGGTGCTGCTTGGCGCAGCATTGTGGTTTTATCTCATGTTCATGGCGTTCCCGCAGCATAGCACGCACTGTCATCGGTTCAAATACACATGAGCTGGGTGTTCACATCAATCAAAAGCAATTCCACAATAAAAAAAAAGAAGCCGGCTGGGTGTTCATGTGATCGGCGATCGTGTCTGCCTATTACAGAACAGCTGGTGGCGTTCAGAGCGCACAATCTAGGTCTACTGTAGGCTACGGACGAAAACCACACGATATACACATTTGGCCTGCTTCTATTTAGTAACACTATTTATTAATTTAGGCTATTTGGCTCAAATACACGTGAGCTGGGTTTTCACATTAATCAAAAGCAATTCCACAATAAAAAAAGAAGTCGGCTGGGTGTTCATGTGATCGGCGTTAGTGTCTGCCTATTACAGAACAGCTGGTGGCGTTCAGAGCGCACAATCTAGGTCTACTGTAGGCTACTGACGAAAACCACACGATATAGGCCTACACATACTACTACTTATATTTAGTAACACTATTTATTAATTTAGGCTATTTGGCTGCTCCAACTCGAGTCAGCCCAGCCAGGCGATAGTTAAGTCTCGGGTTTCAACTCGGCATTTCCTACGTGTACATCTGTAATAATGAATTAATCCTCCCTAGGAAGCTGACACACCGTTATTGTTCAATAATTGATAATGAAATAATAATATTAAACAGAGATTTTGTCCATAGCAGAGGACATGCCCTACGGAGAGCACACACACACACACACACACACACACGCATACACAGGCACACACACACACACACACACACACACACACACACACACACACACACACACACACACACACACACACACACACACACACACACACACACACACACACACACACACACACACACACACACATATACCGAATAACGGTATAATAACGGTCTATTTATAAACTGCAAATAATTCAAGTCTTGCACTAAGTATTCATTTGTTTTAGAAAGGTTTAGGGTTTTATAGTAACATTTATTTATTAAATGAATTCTCAAGTCTCAAGTCATAACCGTCAAGTCGAGTCTTTAATCAGCGTCAGCCAAGCGACTCTCGGGGCAAGTCATGTGACTCTTGAGGAATGTGACTCCCATCCCCCATGTCTGGTACGCTCCTTCTACCAGAGACGATTCTTGTCTCTGGTAGTTCTTGATCCAAGAACCGGGGGCGTGGCTAGGGATCACACCACCAATGCGTAATCCGACAGAGAGACACGTGAGGAGTGAGCACTGAACGTATCGTACGTGAACGGATTAACTGGTATATTTTTAATAATTAATTAATCCTCAACAACTACGAAGTTTACACACCGTTATTGTTCCATAATTAACGATGAAATAATAATAATAATAATAAATGGAGATTCTGTCCATAGCCGAGGACATGCCCTACGGAGAGCATCATAAACTGTAAAGAATTCAAGTCATGCACTCGGTATTAAATTGTTTTAGAAATGTTTAGGGTTTTATAGTAACCTTTATTTAGTAAATGAATTCATTAAATGAATGAATAAATTAATAAAAAGTCTCCCGTGTGATTTCCTGAAAACTGTCTACTCTTCAATTAATTAATCATGAAGACATTAAGGTAGGGGTCTGAAACTGCAGTATGGAGCACGGGACACCACAGGCAATCCCCTCGCAGAGTTTCAGAGCCGTGCGGCCTTCCCGAGGGTCGTAGGTCAGCCGTGACCTTTGACGGCGCCGACCCCGTGTGCGTGACTGTCTATTTCAGCATAATTCCTAAACGCTTTGAGCCGGCGGTCTGTAAACCGGGTGGTCGTATCAGGAGATAAGGCTCATCCACCGTGACGAGTTTCAGAGCCGTGCGGCCTTCCCCAGGGTCGTGGGTCAGCCGTGACCTTTGACGGCGCCGACTCCGTGCGTGACTCTCTATTTCAGCATAATTCCTAAACGCTTTGAGCCGGCGGTCTGAAAACCGGTTGGTCGTCTCAGGAGATAAGGCTCATCCACCGTGACGAGTTTCAGAGCCGTGCGGCCTTCCCGAGTGTCAAAGGTCAGCCGTGACTTTTGGCGGCGACGACCCCGTGACTGTCTATTTCAGCATAATTTCTAAACGCTTTGAGCCGGCGGTCTGAAAACCGGGTGTGCGTCTCAGGAGCTGAGGCTCATCCACGACAAAGAGTTTCAGACCCGTGCGGCCTTCCCAAGTGTCAAAGGTCAGCCGAAGAAAATTGCGGAGGCATTTGAATGGAGAGAAAATGACCTAAAATGGAGCGAGGCCTAAAAGGTCACACAGGGTCGGGAAGGCTTTCCGAGACTCATTTCTGCCTGATTTTTGACAATGTCGTGCGCCAGAGGACCTTCAGCATGGATCTTTTCGCCACGTAGCGATACGACCACCGTAGAGCTACTTGGCTTCGCTGAAGGTCTACCGGGCCGGGACTCTGGCAGACTGACGAGGGCCTCTCGGGAGGGCCGCAGACCAAATTTAAAGCCGTTCGGTCCATTTCTGCAGCAACAGCGAACACTCAAAGGGAGGAAAAGGCGAGCGATCAAAGCCCCGCCCTTCGAAAAGTACAAGTCCGAGCGGCACGGTTCGGACGTCCCTCCGCTCGTCCAGAGGCCCCCAATGACATATAAAAAATTCAGGCTCCTGTGACCTCTAGAAAAGAAAATCCTCCGAAGCCAACTCACAGACCAAAGGGTGTCAGAGCCCACGGGTCTGACGGCTTCTGTGTGGATTTTAGGGGAAAAGGCTCTATTTCGGCATAATTCCTAAATGCTTTGAGCCGGCGGTCTGAAAACCGGGTGGTCGTCTCAGGAGATAAGGCTCATCCACCGTGACGAGTTTCAGAGCCGTGCGGCCTTCCCGAGTGTCAAAGGTCAGCCGTGACCTTTGGCGGCGACGACCCCGTGACTGTCTATTTCAGCATAATTCCTAAACGCTTTGAGCCGGCGGTCTGAAAACCGGGTATGCGTCTCAGGAGCTGAGGCTCATCCACGACAAAGAGTTTCAGACCCGTGCGGCCTTCCCAAGTGTCAAAGGTCAAAGGTCAGCCGAAGAAGATTGCGGAGGCATTTGAATGGAGAGAAAATGACCTAAAATGGAGCGAGGCCTAAAAGGTCACACAGGGTCGGGAAAGCTTTCCGAGACTCATTTCTGCCTGATTTTTGACAATGTCGTGCGCCAGAGGACCTTCAGCATGGATCTTTTTGCCACGTAGCGAAACGACCACCGCAGAGCTACTTGGCTTCGCTGAAGGTCTACCGGGCCGGGACTCTGGCAGAATGACGAGGGCCTCTCGGGAGGGCCGCAGACCAAATTTAAAGCCGTTCGGTCCATTTCTGCGGCAACAGCAAACACTCAAAGGGAGGAAAAGGCGAGCGATCAAAGCCCCGCCTTTCGAAAAGTACAGGTCCGAGTGCCACGCGACCTCTAGAAAAGAAAATCCTCCAAATTCAGGCTCCTGCGACCTCTAGAAAAGAAAATCCTCCGAAGTCAACTCACAGACCAAAGGGTTGAAAAAAAAAAAAAAAAAAAAAAAAAATATATAAAAATTATATATATATAAAATATATATATAAAAAAAAGACGACTTCCGGTTTTTCCCGGACGACTTCCGGTTTTCCAGGCCAGCGTACCCCAGACGCTGGCCCCAGACTGAGCCCGGTACCCAATTCTGAATCCAGATCGGGCACCGTCATGTCCCGTTCTGAAACGTGCCCCAAATTTGGGGGCCCCTTTTCATTTGGGGTCGGGTTTCGCAGAAAGTATACCGAAAACGGAGCGCTGGGGATGCCGAAAATGAACCTTTCCCTCAGGTAACATTAGCAGCTACCTAACCCTTACCTACACTTGTTTGCAGTGCATGATTTCTGATAACATGCCACTGCAGATACTCACCTCATGTTATCCATAATAGGTTACAAGACGGCTGGAACAGCTGGATGAAAGGCCTCCCTGCATGATAGACCATCCAGGTTTAGAACCGGTTTGTCTGAATGTGTTCTCGCTGCAGAACGCATGCAACATCTACAGAGCTGACTACGGTCCTTTGCGACTACGGGGGATAGAGCAGTGAGTTTTACATATAATAACCTACTTGATTGTTCATACACAATAAACAAAATAAAGTCAGCCAAAGCCACAATTTCACATCATATTTTAACATATACTGCATATTACGCATTCATTCACATAAAACATTGTACAGATACAATAAACATTTATTGAACGCAGTCATGATTTATCATATTTTTCTCATCCGCAAAGCCAAAACCACCACCTGTCAGCTCGATCCTCTTCCCACCTCCCTTGTCAAAGCATGTCTTCCGTCCATCTCCCCCATGATCACCAACATAATTAACTCCTCCCTCACTACTGGTACTGTACCCCCCACTCTCAAGCTGGCTGCCATCACTCCCATCCTAAAAAAACCTGGTGCTGACCCAACTGACCTTAACCATTACCGGCCCATCTCCAATCTCCCTTTCATCTCCAAAACACTTGAAAGGGTGGTTGCCGCACAACTACAGTCCCACCTCGACACTAACAATCTCCACGAACCGTTCCAATCTGGCTTCCGTCCAAAACACAGCACTGAAACAGCCCTAGTCAAAATCACCAACGACCTCCTCCTTGCAGCCGACTCTGGATTACTCACCATTCTCATCCTCCTCGATCTCAGCGCAGCATTCGACACCATCTCCCGCCCTCTGCTCCTGGACCGCCTAGCTGGTATTGGGATCACTGGTGCTGCACTCTCCTGGTTTACATCATACCTCACCGGCCGTCAACAATTTGTTCAACTAAGCAACCACAAGTCTGGGTGTTCAGGTGTCTCACTGGGCATCCCCCAGGGGTCAGTCTTGGGTCCACTCCTCTTCACCACTTACCTCCTCCCGCTGGGCACACTCCTCCGTCACCATGGGGTCCATTTTCATTGCTACGCTGACGACACACAGGTCTACATCTCCACCAAACCCACCGCTGCCATCCCCCCCACCTCCCTCATCACGTGCCTGGAAGAGATCCGGAGCTGGTTGAGCAGGAACTTCCTGAAACTCAATGGAAACAAGACCGAGGCCCTGCTCATCGGATCCAAATCCACCCTCACTAAATCACAACACACCCCAGCTCCACTCATAATTATCGATGGATTCCCAGTACCCTTCTCCTCCAAAGTCAAGAGCCTCGGCGTCATCCTGGACAACACCCTCTCATTCGCACCCCATATTCACAACATCACCCGGACTGCATTCTTCCACCTCCGCAACATCGCCAGACTCCGCCCATCACTGACCCAATCCAGCGCTGAAATCCTAGTTCACTCATTTGTCACATCACGCATAGACTACTGCAACGCCCTCCTCACCGGACTCCCCACCAAACTTATCAACAGACTGCAGATCATTCAGAACTCAGCCGCCCGGATCATCACCCGCACCAAATCATCTGACCACATCACCCCTGTCCTCATTCAACTTCACTGGCTCCCAGTACACTACCGCATCCAATACAAAACCCTACTCCTCAACTACAAAGCTCTTCACAACCTAGCCCCCAGTTATCTCTGCGACCTCCTCCAAGAATACACTCCCTCCCGCTCCCTCCGCTCAACCTCTGCTGGACTACTATGTATCCCCACATCACGACTCACTTCAATGGGTCATTCAGCTGTTCAGCACCCAGGCTCTGGAACTCCCTCCCCCCACACATAAAACAGTCAGACACCATTTCAACCTTCAAGTCACAGCTCAAAACTCACTTGTTCAAACTCGCACACAACGTCTAACTGATCACTGTTTTTATTTTATTTTATTTTATTTTATTTTTTTTATTTCTTATTGCTTATGTTTATTTATTTATTTCTTTTTTCTTTTTTTTTCCACAATGTCTTGCTTTTTAAAAAATGTATAATGACTATATGCTCTGTAAGGTGACCTTGGGTGTCTTGAAAGGCGCCTCTAAATTAAATGTATTATTATTATTATTATGAATATTTGTGCATCTAAATACAGTATAAATGAAGAATTCACTGAATTCAATGAGAAAATGTGAACGCAGATGTTGACATTGTAGAACCTGTTGACTAACAATGTTACATTTTCTCAGTCGTTACAGGTATTTAGCCTACAGAAATTTTGTGAGCTGGTGCTGGGGCTTCCTTGGGCGGAAGATACGGGTTGTTATCCCATCATGCGTGGTTCTTCGCATACACCGGGAATTTCCGGACGCCCATGGAAGATACGGAGGCTTCAAACCACCCTCCCTTGATTAAATCTGGAGACGTAGCTGGCGATGACCTCCTCCTTGTCTGGATGCTCATATTCTGAAGACAGTTCCGGCGGGATGTTTATCTTCAGAATCTCAGCTCTGTAGGATGCTGGGTCGACAAAGACCTTCTCCATGATCATGTCCATCAAATCATTCACATACTCTGTGCAATACACACAAAAGGGAAACACTAGTTACTAGATTATTCATTGATTAACTGTTTCATGCATTGACATTTTTCACTTTGAATATTTGGTATATTTTGAGGTATTTATGTGTATTTATTTGTTCATTTATTGTGTTGGAAGTACCCGAGTTGCAGTACTTTGTCTCATGTTCAATATAAATGTTCATTTTCTGAGTAAAAAAAAAAGTTGACACTTACGGAATGTCGCCTCAGTCTTCACTGGTTTGGCTCTGCAAACCTTCCCTTCCTGGCCTTAGGAAAGGTCAGTCTGAACATAAGATCCCCTGATGACGTAGTGGCTTGTCCTCTATCAGAATTCTCATTGTAATGCAGTGCAGCCAGGTAGAGTCTGACATTAAAAAGAAGAATCAAACATGAAAATAATTGCAAGAAATGGGCAAATGTTCACAACAAGTAATCACAGTTTAATTTACCTGCACAGCATTCCTAGAAATGGATAGACCACATTTTTAGGAGCGAACCGCAGGATCACGCCGTGGAATGCCTCCAAAGAGGACGTCTGGTGGTGGGGACTGAGCTTTGCTATATCCCTCAGGACTGTCTTCTTGGTCAGCACCTTCTCCAGCTTGTAGAATGCAGGAGTTGCTGAAAGACAAAAATATCATACATTATATCCTACTTATTGGTAATGACTGGACTTGCAGCTAATCAATATAGTCAAACCAGTTTTGAAAAGAGAATGAGACAAACCTCCTGAGAGCCATCTACTCTTGTCCGTTGTACTGCGAATTGGTTGTAGACATTTTGGGAAGAGGGGATCATCATGAGTATGAATATCCTGAACATGGTTCAGGAGGGAGGTCCATTTTGCCACTCTCTCCGGCCCGGTTATTGACGATGCCGCCGTCCAATAGATGTGGTTTCTGATGGCTCGCATCCACGTCTTTACCTTCTGGCAGTCCTTGGTTTTGCTAATTTTATGTAGTTCCTTTCTAATTCCTACAAATCAGAATAAATATTTTAAGAATCGGAAGTGAACCCAATATGAATTCCACACATTTTCCCCAACTACAAGATACTATCCTATCATTATGCACCGAAATATGTACAGAATACTTCTTGTATCTTGTTCTGAAGGCAAAAGGGGGTCCCTGCTATAAGTAGGTTTCTAATGTTTCGTTGGGTGAGTGTACCTTTCTCCATGTGCCAGACGTCATAAAATTGAGTGATGTTGTTGTCCCTCAGAAATTTCTGGATTTGTGGATGACGGTCAGTGACGATGCTATCGATGGTTACACCACGTGCATCCAACAATGCCATACGGGTCCATAATTAAAAATTTGTGACATTGACAAAAATTAAGTAAGAAACAGAACACTACACTTTATTCGTCACGCCTACCTGAACCAACTGGAGATCAACAATAGTTTTGGTGTTGAGGTCCATCATGGTGTAGCTCCCAAATTTTGCACAGTGCCCTGTGAAAACATAGTCACAATATTTTATTTGTCTGGTATGCGTTTGTACTGTATGTATGTATTCGTAGTCATTTACAATCAGACATATCCTACTCTTAGCATTTAAAAAATATATACCTGGAGAATCAGCCCTCATGTCGCCACCAAGTATTACTTTTCTTTCTTTGCTGAGCTGCTGCAGCATCACATCCTGGGAATGGTTCCATGGACAATTATGGACAATAGCTCTATAAACATTCGGGCATGCCGACGAAAGGTATCATACAGAAAAATCTGCAGATGCATCGCCTTGAACACCTGATAAAAAATAAAATAAAAAATAGGACTTCATAATGTAAAACATATGCCCTGTTCAACAATGGGGCAAATTATTATTTACTTATTCACTCATTTACCCTTTGAATTTTGAAGAAAGAGGCTCCACTGATGTACACTGCTGCAGAAAGCTGCAAGTTCCCAGCTGGTGTGCTATCCAGAAGAGGCTGGCTTTGCCAAATTCGGGAATACTCGCAATACTGACACAGCTGTTTCACTGATATGAATGTCCCAAGCACTTTGTTTTTCACACTGCAAACACGCTTGCACACAGGACACACCTCGAACAGCTCCATGTGACAGGTCTCGTACACTATGTACTTCCTTATATCGTGTTTGGATGTGGATTCAGCATCTCTGGGGGGGGGGATTAGTTAATCAATAACTCTTCCAAACTGTTTGAACAATAACAAAATACTTTAAAAAAGCATTATAAAGCAGAACTCCTGAAGAACACACCATCCATTTCCACAAAAAAATTGAAAACTGATTATATACATTGAGACATGGATATTTCAGTTACTCACGACATGAATGTTGACTCAGGCAAAGTTGTGACCGAGTCTTCAGGGTGAAAGGTTGCGTCCAGCCCTTCAGAAGCCAGTATTGCGCTGCCCTCGAGACAATCCTCCTCCTCCTCCTCCTCCTGCTGCTGCAGCCGAGGTCTCTTAGATGGTGGCGGCTTTACAGGTGTCGAGCATGCTACAGGCAATGGGCCTGTGAAGGGATCAGTGGATGTGCCAGAGTCCTTGAAGGACACAGTAGCCTGGACAACTGTAACAAAACGTATATATTTATGATAGGGCATTCTTAGGAATAAAACATGACTGCACTGTTACAGTATAAACACTACCAACCTTCACTTCTGTAATGTGAATGAAGAGTCTTCAAAGAGAGTTGTGTGCCAACATGGTGTCTCTGAGGTGGCTCAGTATTGCAGCCAATATCCCTTGTAGCAGGTAACTTCGATGATGCAGGATGCTCTGAGGCCTATCGAAAAAAAAGATCTTATTACATATATAGCTCTGTGTCGTTTAAGGCCCAATCTCATTCCTTTGCTACATAGAAAATCTCAGCCCTAGCCCTCGCTGTTGCGCGTTCACGCGCCGTGGAGTCATGTCCCAATACTGTTTAAATGTAGCTTAAGGGGTAAGGGGGAGGGCTAACATCCCCTCAAAATTGAGATTTTCGATGGGCACCCTCAAAGCGCTTCAGTTCTGACTTGCTCCCACAATACCTTGCGAGAAAACGGAAAATCAAGAAATATCCTAGACAAGATTGCGGGGTGAAAAGATGCGACAGGATTGGAAAAACACAAATGCAAGTGTTTTCTCTGTAATTAACTATTAATTATTTTATTGATTATACTCTGCAGCCCGGCCGCGGTCTTCGAAGCCCGGCTGCGGACTCTCGGAAGATCGCGAAATTCCGATCACGGGCTCTGCAGCCCGGCCGTCGGACTTTCGCGGGCCGCCCGACCCCAGTTCTCGGCCGGGCTGCAGCCCGTGATCGTGCTCTGCAGATCGGCCGAGAACCGGGGTCGGGCGGCCCACTCTGCAGCCCGGCCGTCGGACTTTCACGGGCCGCCCGACCCCGGTTCTCGGCCGGGCTGCAGCCCTGATCGTGCTCTGCAGCCCGGCCGAGAACCGGGGTCGGGCGGCCCACTCTGCAGCTCGGCCGCGGTCTTCGAATCCCGGCCGCGGACTCTCGGAAGATCGCGAAAGTCCGATCACGGGCTCTGCAGCCCGGCCGTCGGACTTTCGCGGGCCGCCCGACCCCGGTTCTCGGCCGGGCTGCAGCCAGTGATCGTGCTCTGCAGCCCGGCCGAGTACCGGGGTCGGGCGGCCCGAGAAAGTCAGACGGCCGGGCTGCAAGACCGGGCTGGATATCATGTCGTATGATATCCAGATCTTCCATGTTCTAGTGACTCCAGGTTAAAAATAAGCTTTATACTAATATATTATATTATATTAGTAACATTCTATAAGTATTATTATATATAGGCCTACTAATATATTATATTATATTAGTAATATTACATGGTTAATCAATGTAATTTTTGGCAGTACTATATTGTGTACATAGCTATTATATATTGTACGTAACATATGGCCATATCACCCAGTTCTGGCATATAATTCCTAATTCCTTCTTATTCGTTTTCTTTCAGGACATCGTTGAGTCCACTGCCACCAGCCCCCCCACCTCTCCCTCATGCTCCTCCACCCCAGGCACCTCTTCCACCACCCCAGACACCCCTTCCAAGAGGCGAGTGCCAGGGAGCAGGCGAGGCATGAGGAGAGCGAGGCAAAGTTGGCGGAATGGTGGAGAAGATGTGATTCTCCACCATTCTCTCAAAAGCTGAGAGAGAGTGTGTGTGTGTGTGTGTGTGTGTGTATTTTTAGATGCTTGTGTGTGTATTTTTAGATGTGTTGTTCAGTGTTTCTTATTTAAATAAAGTGTTTCTTCTAAAGTGTTCTTGTTCATAACCGATTATTATCTAAGGGTGCACTCACACTAGGCCAAAATATAAATACCATTTCAGGTTAAACATCTTTACAATGGGTCTTGCTCGTTGCCCGAGACAATGGCAGCCAGTCTGTCTCTTGTAACATTACCAGGGGTCTGGTTATCTGCTAGGGGCAGGGATGGACTGGCCCAAAAATTTGGCCCGGGACTTTGGGATGGAGAGGCCTTTTATGAGACCGCGGGAATAGCACGCGTAGAATTTTGCCACGGTGTAAAATAATAAAAACTATAATAATCAATAGGCTACTTCATTCACTGCCAATATATTCACATATATTGCCAAACATGCTCGCTAGTGCACCTGTCATAGCTATGCTGCTGTGTCCTGTTCCCGCCTAACCATTGGTCTCGCTGACAGGGGCGTCGCCATCAACCTTGACTTTTCCACGGAAAAGGTTGGTTAATTTATCACATTTGGCTGCGTCTTGCTCTAACATTTTTTTCCTTTTCAACCGCAACTTCTGAGCGCCACCCTTTTGCCTCTCCACAACCTTTTTTCCTTTTTGACAGTTTCATATTTCTGTGTAACTTCAGTGAGATCAACGAGAAGTACCGGGTAAGTGACCCGGCCCGACGGCCGTGTGTCAGGCTGAGCCAAAAAGAAATGACAGACCGCGGAGCAGTCCAAGTTGGGAGGGGCCGTTCGGCCGCTCGCTTTGGCCGCTCGCTTTGCCCCCATACACTGTGGGGGTGCTCCGGGCTCCCCCCTCTAAATTGACAGTAATACATCGGCCCCGTTTCACCGTCAGGCAAGAGCTCAGTTTCGCGCTGTAAGTAAATATCCGGCAGCAGGCCACCCCAAATCACGGCTTACTTAACTTTTTCATTTTTTTTTGACAACTTTTACAACAAAAAAAAATAAATATATATATAATAAAAAAAAAATAAAAAAAAAATCTAAAAGAATTACGGCCTGCTGGCTCGGCCTGAAATCGTCCGGCCGTTCGGGAAATCTCCCGAACCTCCCGATGGCCAGTCTAGCCCTGGCTAGGGGGCACGGGGAGGCCATGATGACGTCACAGGGTAGGGTTGTCCCATTTGGTAGGGGATCGGTTAGGGGTAGCAATGAGCATGAGCAATGAGGGTTAGGGTTGAGATGTAGGGTTGAGACAGTGAGCAAAGAAACGGGATTGGGCCTAAATATCAAGCATAACTATAACGCAGTGGCCGTAAAAATACTGCATTAGTCTATTTTCACGTCAGGTTATGGTTATGGTTATGGTTAGGGTAAGGGTTCCAATCCAATCCAATCCAATCCACTTTATTTATATAGCACAGTTTAAACAAACACAAAGGTTTCCAAAGTGCTGCACAAGAGAAAAATAGATAAAATAAGAGATAAAAAGAGATAAAATAAGTAAAAAAAATAAGTAAAAACACATGACCCACCCAACACTTCTACATCACATCAACACGCCATCTAGTGTCCAAAGGCCAAATAAAAAAGGTGCGTTTTTACCAAGGTTTTAAAGAGACACAGGGATGTAGTTTGTCTAATATGGAGTGGCAAAGTGTTCCACAATTTTGGGGCTGCTACCGCAAAGGCACGTTCTCCTCTGTGTTTTAGCCTGGTACGGGGTGTGGCCAAAAACAGCTGGTCAGCTGACCTAAGAGAACGGCTAGGAGTGTAGGGTATTAGCAGCTCGGAGAGGTATGGTGGGGCAAGGCCATTTAAGGCTTTAAACGCAAATAAAAGTATTTTAAAATGAATCCTAAAACGTACAGGTAGCCAGTGCAATGACGCCAGAATAGGTGTAATGTGGTCGTACTTTCTAGTGTTAGTCAAGAGACGAGCTGCGGCATTTTGAACTAATTGGAGGCGGGCAATGGAGGCCTCACTAATCCCCATGTAAAGTGCATTACAGTAGTCCAGCCGGGTGGTCACAAACGCATGGATTACTATTTCAAGATGCTGTCTCTGAAGCATTGGTTTAATTTTGGCCAGCTGCCTTAGCTGGAAGAAGCTGGACTTCACCACAGCTTTTACCTGGGTGTCAAATTTGAGGTCAGTGTCCACCTTAACCCCCAGGTTATTTAAGATTGGCCTACGGAACTGTTCCAGGTAGCCTAGGTCAACCAGGGGGGACACACCAGAGCCACTGAAAACCATAACCTCTGTCTTTTTTTCATTAAAATTTAAAAAGTTTAGGGACATCCAAGCTTTAATGTCTTGCAGGCAGTCTAACAAAGGCTTAATACTGTATGCTTCTGCCTTTCTAAGAGGAATATAAATCTGGCTGTCATCAGCATAGCAATGAAAAGAAATACCATGCTTCCTAAGAATTGAGCCAAGTGGGAGTAAATAAAGGGAGAATAAAAGGGGGCCAAGCACCGAACCCTGCGGAACCCCATGTAATAGCGGGACAGTGGAGGACACATGCTCAGCAAGGCTAACACAGAAAGACCGCTGGGTTAAATAAGACCTGAACCATTTTAGTGCTGTGCCACTGACACCCACCCACTGCTCCAGACGAGCAATGAGGATGTCATGGTCTACTGTGTCGAAGGCTGCAGTCAAATCTAGGAGCACAAGGACAACACTATGGCCAGAGTCAGTAGCTAAAAATATATCATTAAAAACTCTAAGCAGCGCTGATTCGGTGCTGTGTAATGTTTTAAAACCAGATTGGAAAATCTCTATAATGTTCTGTCCATTTATATAGTCCATGAGTTGACAGTGAACAATCTTTTCCAGGACTTTTGACAGAAAAGACAGTTTGGAGATAGGTCTGAAATTAGACAAAGCAGTAGGATCAAGTCCAGGTTTTTTTAACAAGGGTTGCACAACAGCATGTTTAAATTGAGCCGGCACAACTCCCGATGATAGGCTACTGTTAATGACAGCAGTAAAAGAAGGTCCAATAGTTGGAAAAATCTCCTTAAAAAGTCGAGGAGGAACAATATCAGCTGGAGAACCTGAGGGCTTCAGGTGGCCAACAATCTCCTCCACAAAGGACAGGGTTACAGGCTCAAACATCTCTAAGAACACAGAGCATGGAGCTGAGACTGAGGGATCAATAGCAGGTGGAGAAATAAGTGCTCTAGCAGATGTCACTTTGTCAATGAAAAACCTAAGAAAGTCTTCACACACAGCAGGAGACCCCTCAATTTGCAACGCCTGTGGTGCATTCAGAGCAGAGTTAATTACCTTAAACAATACACGAGGTTTGTGAGAATTTAACAAAATGATCTCAGAAAAATATTTTCTTTTGGCCTCTCTCACAGACGACTGGTAGTGGCGCCAGCAATCTCGCATAGTTTGGAAAGACACTTGCAGTTTGTCCTTTTTCCACTTTCTCTCAGCTCTTCTACACTCCTGTCTAGAAGCCCTGGTGGTTTCATTCAACCAGGGTTCAGCCTCCGATTTAGTTTTTTGCCGTCTAATTTTATGTGGAGCCACAATGTCTAAGGCAGTTTGACAGCAGTTGAGAAACCAACAGTTCAGTGACTCAGTATCATCTGACACATTTTCAGGAATAACACAGTTCTGGATGAAAACAGTGGAAAAACGTGCGGCAGTGGAGGGGTTCATAACCCGACATTTGCGAGCGACTGCGCAAGGTTTAGCTGTCAAACGGTTCACAGCGGCTTCAAACAGAACAGGCATATGATCAGAGAAAAAGGCATCACAGATCTCCAGATTGCAAACGGGCAAACCATAAGATAAGACGAGGTCAAGTGTATGACCGCGTTCATGTGTCGGCCCAAGTACAGCTTGGACAATGTCAAACGAGTCAATGATATTTAAAAAGTCTCTCGCCAATGAGTTATTCTCAGGACAACAGACGTGAATGTTAAAATCCCCCACGATGAGGACCCGGTCATAATTCGGCATAATATCCGACAGAAATACAGAGAAGTCCATCAAAAAGTCTTTGTTATATTTGGGAGGACGATAAATCACAGCACACAACACAGTGTGGGAATGACCCAGCTCAAATAAGCTCAGTTCGAAGCTCGCGGGGGATAGCCGCGATATTTGTTTGCATTTAAAGTCACTCTTATAAACGGTCGCAATTCCTCCTCCTCGTCCTCGACCAGACGACCGGGGAGAATTGAAATAGGAGCACTCGTCAGGTAGAAGATCAGAAAAGACTCCGGACTCACCCGCACTTAGCCAGGTCTCGGAGATAAAAAGAAAGTCCAGCTCCCGCGTAACGAAGAAGTCCTTAAGGATAAAAGCTTTATTTCCAAGTGATCTGGCGTTCACCAAGCCAAATCTAGCAGGAGCCGGCGGACAACCAGCTGACGATGGGGCGCGAGCCAGGGGCCGAAGATACTCCAGATTTGCTCCACGCCAGCGTAAACAAGGGGAGCAGGGACGGTGGGCTGGAAAGCCTCATCGCAGCCCGTCACCTTCACCAGAGAGGAAGCAACAGGATCCAGGGAGCGCTGAGAGACACACAGGCGAGGGGCAGCACCATATCCATCAGGACGTGCCAACCCCAACCTCAGCTTCACGAGATAGCCGCTACGTTTCCCCCGTCGCCGGTACCTTCTTCTCCGAGGTAGTGGAGCAAGCGTGCGGCGGAGGTCGGCCGGGAGATCCGGTGGGAAAGGTGTCCCCCCTTCACAATAGTCTGATTTTTTTAAATTTATAGCAGCGTTTCTCAGATCTAGCAACGTTTGGCGATCATAGACCAGAAGAGCGTTGATGTTATGTACAAGCGTTAAAAGTAGCAAAAACAAACACAACAGGTAGAGCACCTGACGGCGAGCCTGACACACTGGCGCCATCATGGTTGCCCCCCCAAACACACTCAGGTTAGGGTTAGGGTTATTACTGTAATTAATTACTATAATTACGGTCGGCCCGGTTAGGGTTAGCGCCGAGCAGCGGTCACGTGACAAGCTCGGTCGGCGTACGAATAGCCACTGCCTAACTATAATATACAAATTATATTCACCGTGTATATATAATTGCTATTCACTTGTATACATTCTCGCTGGGAGAACGGGGTAATGTGAGACATTGGGTAATGTGAGCCACCCCCTGTATCTAGGCAATGGTACACATTTGTGGTCATGTGACCATTATGTTTTCAAGCCCCTTCCATTTCCCCTTGGCCATGAAGGAGAGAACCTCCTGGTGCTGTGGTAAGCATGTTTTTTTCACAAAAATATTTTTTTTGCATGTAAAAGTACATTTTTTTGCTGTCAACTTAAAGCTAGGGTGGGCGATTTTGGAGAAAACAGCCGTTGAGATTCTGTCGCGTGCTCTCTGGCCCGTCCCTGCCACGCTACCTGCTGTAGCTCCTCCCACCAAACGTCAGTTATGCACGTTCATGTGAATTCAGTTACATTGATAGGAAGACGAAACACCATGTCCGATTCCGAGGTAATTAAACATTAGTGCTGATAGCTACATAAGTACATATATAGCATCAACATCTTACTCACAGACATACCATGTATGTTATCTTAAAATCATTGCAATTGCGCTGGTAGGCCTAAGAAAGGTAGCTGTATCAGCCAAGCAAGATAGCAAACTAATTGCAACTGTAGTTCGTTAGCATAAGCTGCCAGAGCTAGTAACCTGGTCATCAATATATTATATACTGACGTTTTGAAGTCATGAATTGTACTACAATAACGCTAATTTTTTGCATTATAAGAGTGTCCAAGAAGAGAGCCAAGCTGGCTCTGGGGACGATTATGTCCCAGGTCCTAGCAGCACAGGACGTGGGATATGTAGGGTCAGCGGACGTCCTGTTGCTAGAGGCAGGCAGCCTAGGGGCAGAGGCAGGGCCAGAGGAAGGGGACGAGGTCGCGGTAGGAGAGGTCCTGACACGATAGGGCAAGAGGACATGGCCCGTGTGGAAGCAATCAGGATTCAACGAATCACAAATGAGCGGGTATGTTTATTTCATACTTTTAACAAAAAAAAATCAGGCGAGCCAATTGTCAGTATAAATGTGTAATAAGTAATTGTACATTTCCTGGCCAGGTTCGAATCAGAAACCTGAACCTAGAAGCTTCCCACCATCTGCTGGAGCTGTGTTTGGAACGGGAACCATCCCTCATCTTTGACCTCCTGGCCATGTCCATCCCTCATCCCACATCTGACCCACAACAGCCTGGTCCCAGTGACCCACAGCAGCCAGCCTGGTGCATTTGCACCAAATGCAAGGAGATGCCTACGGATATAGAGAGGAAATTCTGTGGACAACTCCTGGACTCCTGTGTCTCCATGATGCCTCACATGGACGCATACATAATGCAGGGGGGGGGGGGTTTGCGGCTGGCCAGGAGGATCTGGAATGATGTCCGTGCTGTGGCTGACCGTCCAGACCCAGGGGAGGACAACAAATAATTTAGGTTTGCCGCCTATAGGCAGTTTGTTGTTTGGCAATACGGAGCACTGGCTCGGGGACACAGGGTCGTCATCCCTAGTTGTTGTGTCTGGAGGATACGGGACAAGTACCCAGACCCACTTGGACAGTATGTTGGCTTCCTCACAAGGAGACTTTAAGCATCATTAAAAAGTGTTTAAAAAATACATGTTCAATTTCCTGTTATTATGACCCATCTTTTCATTGTCGGATACAGCAGACATCTAAATAACTACAGCATATCATGACAACAATGCACATTCAGCAGGTGTAATGCTGGATAAAGGATGAGGGCAGGTGCGGTAAAAAGCTTTTTTATTAAATAATAAAACAATAAGATAATAACTCACACACACAGGAACACCCTGGCCTTCGATGACTACATGCAGCACAAGTGCAAATTCTAAATAAGTATAAAAGCACTACATAACAAAATGCCTTTTTAGCAGAACAATCGTGCAACTGCATTGAAAATATGTCAATTATAAACAAATTGATCATAAAAAACTATATACAAAATCCTATTTTTTTAAATATATTTTATAAGAACCAAGTGTAAATAATACAAAACTGTGAAGGACATTTAGACCTAATAAATCGAATATTTACAAATATCAAAAATCAAAAAGTGAGCAGCGTAATACTGTTCCAAACAGCCCCCAGCAGCCTACAGTCAGCTTCAGTTTAGTTGGTATGGGACCTCCAATCTCTTCTATGGTCTCTTACTGCATTCCTTGCCCTGTTGAAAGAATAAAGTCACTACTTTTCCTAAGTGTTTAATTTCCCTTTACTTGGGATATGTACTGTATCATGTGTAGATAATATGTCAAACAGGTTTCATTCCATACCTACTCCTCTGTGGAATTGGGTTTGCAACAGGTCCTGGGTGGTGGGAGGTGGGATGCTTGCAAGAACCCCATATTGCCGTGGGTCATTTGGCCTTTTTTTTCTGGTCTTTGGCAAACCCTTGTCTGATGTCAGCCGGGCTTCTAGGATAGCACTCTGCAGGTCTGCCATGTATCCGTAGTCCTTCTCCACCTTCACTGTGTATAGACTCCAAGTCTTTGACTTTTTATTGTAGAGCTTGCAGTACCTGACACAGGATGAAATAATGTCTCAATGTATCCACAGCAGTCTTGCAGCTTAGAATATTGTAAATCTGAAATATATATATATGAAAATGATTGAAAACGTACTCTATTGAGCCATCAGCCTTCCTCTTCACCGGTCTGTGAACATGATGGTTATAGTCCAACGCTGCTAAGAGGGTGCGAGCCTTGTAAACAGGTGGGCTAAAGCTGAATCGCTTGCTGGCATACATCAGTATATGATTATGGAAGGATTCCAGCTCAGCGGTTGACCTTACAGAATAAAAGAAACAGATGATTAAGCTATGACCCCACATCTATACACATATAATAGAACTTTAGTGCTCATTTGAAAGTGGCCATGAATACAGCGTTATAGATTTGCTTGGAAGAGCCATTACCATGAATAGTGTTTATAACACCATGTGCCCAGTATTGTGACAAGTGTAAGACAGTGTATAGCAAGCAAGTCAATGGCTTGAGCACTGTATGTCAAATGCCCATAAAGCATGACTTAGCCACTTACAATAACCTTCTTATGAAAACATGTTTACTTACCTGAAACTCAGGAACTTCTCCACATTCTTCAGCCAGTGCTCATCCAGCACTATTTCTGACAGTAACTGAAAGGCCTCAGAATCACTCTGGATCCACTCCTTCTCCCTGTCGGCCGATACGGGGCCATGTTCACAGCAAGATAGTGCCCACTTGTGCTCTCCTTGAACATGGTGGAGAAGACCTGTCCACATATCCTACAGTAAAACAGAACTGCATCATTTCTTATTGTGTTGTTTTTTTTACACAATATGACAATACCTATTTTGTCATTATATAAATGCTAGTGCAAGTTTTTAAAATAAATATAAAATAAAATAACCAGTCAATTTATCAATAAAAACAAAATGTAAGAAATGGTCAGGAATCGCAAAGTGAAATCCAAAACAGAATTTCAACACAATACTTACACCGAACTGATTAGTGTTCTGTGCAGTCTTACAGCAATACCAGAAATGGTTGCATATCTCCTTACTCCAGGTAAGGAGAATTGAACATCCTTTCCGATGGCCTGCCTTGACACGGAATGGAAAAGAACATTTAAATAAAGCTCAGACTTTGTCATCAATGTTGATTTGGCAAATTCTCTGGAACCAGGAACCTGATGTAATCACCATCTGTGTGCTAGACACCTGGCTTATAACTGAATGGCAGGAAATGGCAAGACCTTTACAATTCAGTCATTGTGATCATCATCTCAAATAAGTTGTTTTAACATAAACAACATGAGTAGAAATCAAGTAGGAAAAACTGTGTTGTTTGACTTAGTATTATAACAATCTATTATCAAGGACCAATAACAGAATCGAAGTCAGGAACTTACTGCATTGATTTTTTTACCCAAGTTCTTTGACCCATGCCAGATGTCAAGGGTGTGTCAAACACCAGAGTCCTTGAACCTGCCTTTTGTTGGATCTGCATGGAAGGATGCAAACAGATATATTTTAGACGCAGGCTAAAACATTTTGACAATGATCAATCATGAAATACATAGAGCAATACTTCATCCGTAAAATTATACACATAAATATCTTTGCACTTACTGAAGAGCGCCGAGATCTGTGAATGAGCATCAGTGCAAAACTCTTGTAGGCGAATCTCTTGGTGGAGGGTCTCAAAGGTCCGGATGAAAGCCTCCTTCTCCATGATTACAGAATTCTTCTGGGTCTCCCTCTTATCAATATTGACAATCGATATGATCTCTTTACTGTCGTTGTCCATCGTTGTGTATGTACAGTACTGTGCTGAAAACCCAGGACTATCCATACGACCGTCACCTATGAAAGATGAAAAAAAACAACATTGCAGATATAATAGATAAAAGCCACATTATCTCACTTATCAATGTCAAAGGTGAACATAGTATGAAATTACACATTACACAAAAAGTAAATAAATCAAATGTAGTTTAGCCAGATTGTAATCAGCTGTGTGTAGGACTGTAGGAGTAATATTTGTAGGAGAGGGATTTGCAAACTTACCAAGGGCCACTACACTGTCCTTTGATTTCAGCCGGGTAATAATGGCTGACCTCTTGTCATCCCAGTAGTTCTCGATGGCGTCAACGCAGTAGGCGTCCTGGATTTTAAAGAATGTTCTTCTATGTACTATTCCCAAGTTCATGAATTTGAACAGCAGAGCCACCTTCCCGTAGTTGTTCCCAGAGAGGAGGATGTTCGAGGACAACATGAAGTCACCTGCATGCATGCCATATTTTAGAGTGGGCTGGGAGTTCCACCTCCAGACACTGTGACCCTGATGACATATCTGAAAAATTAAAAAAGACCAACACAGCACAGAACAGTAGCTGTCATTAAATAGATAATAATTAACAAGCATGTGTACACTATGCCCTCAAAGTGAAATATATGATCCTACAGTATGTCTTTATTGCTAACCAAGTACTCACCTATTCCACGACAACTGATGTGCCCCTGGAAGTTATTTTCACTTCAAATGGTCTAAGTGCTCCACATTCAGCATCAGTTACTGGGTCCTTTGTGTTGCACTTGGGGATTGGTACGACGAGATACTGAGCCAGCTGTTTAAGACAGCTATGGTAGACAATGGAAGCTGGTTGTCCAATTATATCTTCCTTGCAGAGGACTTGGGTCTTCTCTGGTAGCGGTGGTATCACTTCTGAGGAATTGTGTCCATCATCAATGTCATGAACAGTCTCCTCCAGACCAACAGCTGGTAATGTGTCCAGCCATTTGCTCTTTTGGAGAGCTCCACCAGTCCTGTGATAACAACATATACAAACGCTACAGAGTTTAGGAATAACATTTGCGTATTGAAATGCCTGAACCACAATACAGATATATCAAACATGCAAGTTGCTGGAGCCATTATGCTAATGTTTTTCGTGTTATTTGGGGAATATGCCGTTTTATGTTTTGACTACTGCGTGGATTAATTTTTCATGGGAAGGCATTTAGGTAATCACCTGGCATGGTGTATGTAATTCGTAGCAGCTAACAGTTTTGTACAGTGTCCTAAGTCATGGGAATTGTTTGCTTTGTATTGAACTGAATTGAATACCTGATATGGCAAATAGACGTAATTGAATTGCATGTTGTAATTTAGTTGCATCATGTGCTACGCTGAGCAAGAACCAGCAATGAATAAACGGGTCACAACACTCAAAGATATTTGATTTATTATACATACCGCACACAGAGATAAGGCACGTAATCGATGTCACTGTCATCACTGCATTCGCTGTCTTCCCCCATCATTTCTTCCTCCTCTGAAGATGACCCATCGTCCATCTCCATTTCTGGGTGCCAACTGTCATCTTCCCAGGTGTTATCGGCCCAGCCAATTCTATGAAGGAGATTTTTTAGAGGGCTAAGTTTAAAAAGTGTATTGCATCAATAATACAGGGATTTGATGGAACATACAAGGGAACACTAGAGCCGAGGACACACTTACGTAGAGTTCCGGATGTCATTAAATTCTTCTTCAGTTATGACTTCAATGTCAGTTACCTGTGAAGAAGTACTACAAATACAAAAACAATAAAATGCAATATTAACATATTGGAGTACTTGAGAAGTCAATAAATGGAGAGGTATTAAGGTTGATTAGTTGATACAGAAGTAACTTTTTCCACTGTTCTTTCTTTACCTTGCATCCATACTTTGAAATGTAGTGGCAGGATTGGTGTCCTCTACATCTTGAGCATCCAAGAAGTCATCGGCTCTGAGAATATAAATAGTGTTATAAAATAAAGATCTTTGAAATTAGTTATTAGGCTATATTGTCTTCTATAAAGGTGGAAGCTGAAAATAAATGTACAATTTCATAATTTGGAAATGTTAATGGAAAACGGTGGTGGGGTAGTGATCACCTGTCTAAGAGGGTCTCTGAATGTATGCTTGAAGCTGGGGGAAGAGGCAGGTTTCTCCTGCGCTTGCATGGTGTGGATGAAGTAGGGGATGTGAGGTTCTCATAACTGCCAAAACAGGTCAAGCACAACAGTGATTGGACAACAAAGAAAAACGTTATCGGAATTAAAAAAATATATATGTTTGTTAAAATAACACAGAAAGCCAGATTACACACAAGGAAACCGTCACTTCAAAGCGATCGCGAAACTGAGCTAGGCTGCTGCTAGCTTGCAACAACGTTATAACAATACATGGAATATCTTATGCTAGACTTCCCTCGCTGTACTTATCTTGGCAGTTGTGTCAAAGTAGCTTTTACACAAACGTGACTCGGACATTATCAACAGTTGAGTTGAGGCCTAGGCCACGTGTTAGCACAAACTCTGTGTTATTCCGACAGGGTTGTTGTGACCATAACTAACCTATAAAACGGACCGGGAAAAGAACCATGGGCCGATGCAAGACATCATACAGAACCGTATTGAAATGGTTACATTACAGAACGGTAATGTAACGGTTATCGTGGCTATGCTTAGTAAAAAACCATACCAGCCGACACTTTACATATTCATCACAATATACCATGGAGAGATAACACAATTCCTTACCTGTCTATAAGAAATGTAGCCATCTCAGCGTCCGCTTTTAAGTTTTTAACTCTCTCCATCGCTCATAAGCCACGCCGATGTTTACTTTGGTTTTATTTCGAGCTCTCTCCGCCTCCCTTTTAGTAGCTGTCCTTTCAACAAGTGTCTTTCCTCTATTTTTCGCTGTCTTAGTGGTGTTAGTTGATGGTATCCGGGGAATGGGAAATTTATGGGCCGTTGATGAAGACATGGCTATTCATTTGTTGTCCGCCGTAGTAGTACAAAACTGTCAGACTGCTAGGCTCGTGAACGCTCACGCAGGGACGCACCAACGTCGTTGCCAAGGTGACGGACAGTCCCACAGCCAATAAGAACGGAGAATCGGAGCCTCGCTCTGATTGGTCAAAGTGTACATGAGCGGTGGCAATTTTTGGGTGCGGCCCACAGAGGCAGGGGAGAGCAAAGTTATGAGCAGATATTCTCCGAGCACTTCACCTACATATAGCTGACTGGCTATTAGGACAGTTTTGCCAAATATTACAGTAAAGAAATTACCCACCCTAGCTTTAAGTAGAGCCTTCAGATTCGACGGTTTGACTTACTCAGTTACCGTCGTGTTTTGTATTTTTTTTTTTCTTTTTTTTTTTATGGGGACAAACATTAACAAATTTCTCCTACAGGGTATTGATAAAGTTCTATCTAGACTATTGAACAGAAAGAAAGACTAGGTCATACTTTACACACTTTACCACAGCATTGGCTTACTGAAGGCCACAGATATATTTTCAGCATTGGACTGAATGCCACATAAATATATAATTATGTTTAACGTTTAAAAGTTCAGGGTATAAAGTTCAAGTATATGCCTCTACTTGTATTGTTTAAGCCAATAGCCTTTTGAGGCAGTGTTTTTTCTGAATATTAGTGTTAAGGGCCAATATTGCTTACTATCACACGTTAGTTTCCATGTCTGCGGACACATTTGTATGCAGTCACATGTAGGGCTGGGCGATAAACCGATTTTATCGATTAACTCGAGTGTGTAGCTCACGTCGATTTGTTTAAATGAAAATCGGTTTTCTCTTCAACATCCGCCAACGCTTCCCGCTCAGCTCCCGTAGTTCGGAATGATCTCAGCCCTCCCCCCGCACAGAGCGCGCATTTACCAAAGTCATGCACAAACAAACATGGCAGCGAGTCGGGAAGAATATGTTCCTAAGAAAGGCACGGTGTCATCCGTTATTTGGAATTGGTTTGTGTTCGCGAGGTCAGATTTAGAGCAGACAACACCCCGCTGCAAAGTCTGTTCGAAGTCTGTTGCTAGCAAAGGCAGCAGTACGACGAATTTACTGCAGCACCTCAGGCAAAAACATCCCGCCGAATGGGAGAAATGTTGCGCGCAGCGGAATGAGGGAGACCGCGGCACCACAAGCACCACACGCACAGCTTCTAAAATACTGTCTTCCCCCATCGTCACACACCGTCACACAAACCTTTGCCAACTGCATAGCAAAGGATATGGTCCCAATGTATCCGGTGGAAAAGCCAGGCTTCATAAATATGCTAAAAGTTTTGGACCCCAACTATGTGCTACCAAGCCGAAGATTTTTCTCAGACGTTGCCTTGCCCCAACTATATAATAGCACAAGACAACGGATCGCAAAGGAGTTGGAGGAGGTGTCCTTTTATTCTGCCACCACAGATTTATGGCCAAGTCGGACGATGCAACCATACATGAGTCTTACTGTGCACTTTATCACCAACGATTGGACTTTGCGAAGCATCTGCCTTCAAACGGCATACTTTCCAGTGGACCACACTGGTGAAATAACAGCCCAGGGGCTTAGAGATGCCCTAAATTCATGGAACCTTGCCAAAGACCGACTCATTTGCCTGACAACTGATAGCGGCAGCAACATGATCAAAGCTCTGAAGGACAATGCATGGCCCAACCTCGAGTGCTTTGGACACAGATTGCACAATGCTATCGGTAAGTCTAAATAATGGCTATGATATTTTTTCCATTCTCAAGACAATAAATGCATCCTGTAATTAATACATTATATCAAGCCTATATTTTGACAAAAAGTGTATTGAAATATTGAAATTCCCTCTGTATGTATCTATCTATTTATCTAATAGCGTTATACATTCTGTGTGTGTGTGTGTGTGTGTGTGTGTGTGTGTGTGTGTGTGTGTGTGTGTGTGTGTGTGAGTGTGTGCCCTTTGTGCATGTACATTCATATTTTGAAGTAATTGTAGCAATACAACAAGTTTGTGAATGTAGTGGTAACACTAAAATGTATTTGATTTATGTATTCATTTACTACAGAGAATAGTGTGAAGGACCCGCGGATAGTTTGTGCTATTGGGGTATGCAAAAAGGCTGTCTCTGCCTTTTCTTACAGCTGGAAAGAAAGAAGAGACATGACTGAAGTACAGGCAGAGCTTGGTCTACCCACTCATCAGCTGATAACGGAGTCCCCGACCAGATGGGGTTCACGTCAAAGGATGATAGAGAGATTTCTCGAACAAGAGAAGGCTCTAGTCCGTGTCCTGGGTTCGGACAAGAAAAGTCGCCATCTTGTGCCCACTTGGCAAGATCTGGATGTGTTGGAGTCGACAAATAAAGCAGTAAAATCCCTCCAAGAATTCACTGATGCACTCTCCGGGGAGTCTTATGTCAGTGTTGCCTACATTAAACCAGTGCTCCATCTGTTCCAAACCAGTCTCCTACAGCCAGAGGAGGAAGACACAGAGCTCACGAAAACAATAAAAGGAAATATCATGCAGTACCTTGACGAAAAATACAGCGACCCTGTAAAAGATGAAATCTTGGACAAGTGCTAACTGGTTGACCCGAGGTTCCGCACAACCTACATTGACCCAGACAATGTGGAACAGGTCAAAAAGAGAGCTGTTGCTGAGCTGATGTCTCCTGCCAACAACAGTACACCACAGCAGCCTTGCACAGCTGTACAGGTGTGCCAAGAAGATGCACAGCCTCCACCCAAGAAGAAGATGACTTTAGCAGCCTTCTTCAAAAAGAATGCAGTGTCATCTCCCAACCAGTCAGAGGAAGAAAAGATAGAGACTGAGCTGAAATCCTACTTATTGACCCCTGACGTAGACCCAGACACCAATCCTCTTGAGTGGTGGAAGCGCCACCAACCGAATTTTCAAGTGCAAGTGTCCTGGCAAAAAAATACCTCTCAATCCCAGCAACAAGTGCGCCCTCAGAGAAGGTTTTCAGTGTAGGGGGGGCCATTGTTACACGCCACCGGGTAAGTCAGAGGTCGTAGACAGGCTTGTCTTCCTGGCTAAAAATTTTTAACGAAGCGCATGTTCTTACTTACTTATGTTCCAACTTAAAAAAGCACCTTATGCTCTCATGCACTGATTTAATGCTTTATTGAATGTTATTTTGGCACTTTATCAGAACAACCTCTTATTATTATTAATATTTCATGTTTACAGAAATATTTGATTGTATTTTATGTTAGGTTACATGTTACACTGTTTACTGCAATAATGCCTTTTTGGCTAGTTGTTGTTGATTGCACTTAAACCCCAAGGGGGGAAATCAAAATACCCACTAATGTGTGCCCACATTTGTGTATATTACGTTTTTATATACTACACCATTTTATATTATTAAGACACACTATTTCCTACTAAATTGATCTTATTTTGTATGAGCAATATCTTTTATAGTTTTACATTTTCACAATGCAATTGCACTATCCTGCCAGTAGGAGGCACAGTAATATTGTGGTTTGCCTGAATCCCCGTGAGATCCTCATAACTAATGAGGATCTGAAAAGACAAGTCACGTCTCCCGTGTCAGCATTCTTTTCTCTTTGTTTCAGGTGGGTTATGTGTTTAAAATGTAAAACAAGTTGATGTTAGTGATTGGATAATGTGTGGTGAAATGTTTTAGTAAAGTATGAGTGTTAAAATGAGTACATGTGTAGCTAGTAAGGTCCGTCGCTCGCCGAGAGATTTGTAATGACGGCGCCGTTGGAAGTTTTACCGTTGGGCTAGTAGCTTTAAGCTACTAGCTAGTAAGGTCCGACGCTCGCCGAGAGACTTGTAATGACGGCGCCGTTGGAAGTTTTACCGTTAGGCTAGTAGCTTTAAGCTAATACGGATCACGCTCGTCTCTACCTTTTTGTTTTATTGGAATAACACCACACGTGGCACACTTCTTTACGTTTTGTAAAGTATTAAAATGTTTATTGATTGTTGTAAAGCACCTTAAAGATACCGTTAAGAAAAGTTATTTGAAGTTCAGTAATAAGAAAATGTTTGATATAGCCTACAAGGTAGGTACTATTAAAAATACTAGTTCCGTAAAACCTAATGGGTTTTAAGAGCATTAAAGATGCACCTTGTACAAACTGTTTATAGTATCAGAGAGATGAAAGAACAACACTGAGAGAAAAGGTGTGTTTTGAATTGAAGAGTATTTTTTGTGTATTTTGGTTTGTTTTAAGAACATGGAAAATATGTCTAATTAGACAACATATGGAGTAATATGATGCTGAGTTTAAAATGCATGGACAATGTGAAGATAAACGGTAACCTTCAGTAAATTGAGAAGTTAAATGAATAAATATAACTAATGAGGATCTGAAAAGACAAGTCACGTCTCCCGTGTCAGCATTCTTTTCTCTTTGTTTCAGTTATCTATAATCTGTCCACGGCGATCCCACCTGGGACCCGTTACAGATTCTTGGGGGCTCGTCCGGGATCGGCGCCACCTTCTGGCCGGACGCTGATCCATCCTAATGACATCTAGGACCAATGACCAACGCAGACGCTGACGTGTGTGGAGGCCTGCTGTGAACGTGAACGAGTGGAGAACCCTGTCCCAGAACAGAGACCGTGCATTACCGAACTGCATAACCTATCGTGAGGTAGGAGAGGAGCAACTATGGCTGACAGTGGAAGGAAGCACCTAGTGTGGGACATTAGGAAGAGTCTACTCGCCTTGTCAGGAGAAGAGCTCTACCAACTTACCAAGACCGTGGGTCCAGTGTCGGGCAAAGAACAGTCCGAGCTTGTGGAGGGAGACCAGGAGGGATGTTTCGAATATATCAACGCGTTTATGTACAGTAAGCAGTTGCTTGATTCAGAGGACAGTGGTATGGTTGATTTAATGATGTTGAAAGATGCTGTTGATGATGTGTTGACGCACCGTGGTGCAATGTTGTTAAATGCGATGGGTAATGTTGAATCAAATACCATGCAGACTGACACTTATTCATTTCGCCCTGCTCACACTATTGATATTAATGCGACCCAGTCAAACCAAATTGCCACTGAACCTACCATAGGTGACACTCCTAAACAGATAACTCCAGCTGTTGTCAGCTCTAGTCCCGCCACAACTGTCTCATTCAGCTCTGCGTTGCCTAGCCAAAGTACTGATAGGCTTAGCGCTAGTACATTGACTTTTGTCCCAACTTCAGGCGTATCTAGTGCTACAATGCTAAACACATCTGACACATCCAACGCTGAGTTGTTAAAAGTGTTGGCTAGCTATGAAGACCTTAGCAAGAAGCTAATACAGTGCATCCCAATAAATGCTACACACTCACAAGGGGACTTGCAACCGTCCTCACTCTCATTCAGCAAGCCTGAAAGTGAACCGCCAAACAGTAACCCGTCTGCTAAATCTGTCACTCAGCCAGGCCGTGAGGGGATGATCTCCATGAGAGAACTTTCCTTCCTTCAAAGAAGTGAGTTTAAAGTGCAAGGCGGACAAATTGGCGACCAATCAGCAGACATCAGTTACAATAATGTCTGCAAACAGATTGAAGAAGGAATCAAGGCACGTTTCACTGAGGCAGAAATAGTCCGTGGTGTGTTAAGAATAATCAAACCTGGAATTTTCAAAGATATGCTAATAAGTAAGGATGACATAACACTGACTGAACTTAAGGGGTTCCTCCAGACCCACCTAAGAGAAAAAAACAGCACAGAGTTATTCCAAGAGTTGATGTGCGCAAAACAGGATGAAAATGAAACGCCACAACAATTCCTTTACCGTGTGATAGGCTTGAAACAGCGTATCCTATTCACATCTAAACTGTCAGATACAGGAATAAAATACTCTGCAGCTACAGTACAAGATGTTTTCCTGCATACAGTGTACCAAGGATTTGGAAACAAACACACAGACATACGCCGAGAACTAAAACCTCTCCTTTCAAACAGTGACGTCAGTGACGAGACAATATTACGCCATGTAATGCAAATCCAAAGTGAGGAAAGCGAGAGACAGAAGAGACTCGGCTCTTCCCGTCGACAAACTGCAACAAATGTACACAGCGCACAGCTTGAACTTAACGCAGTTAAGGGGTCTAGCAATAAACAAGAGAGTGCAGACCACAAAACAAGGTCGGATCCACTTAAAGAACTTGCCGCTAAAGTAGATGCACTTACAAAAATGGTGGAGGTCATGCAACAACACACCCAACCACAACCATTCTACAGTGAGCACCGTTTCAACCAAAATAAGGCTCAATCCAGGCGTGGAAAGCCCTTTGGTTGCCCGAAATGTGTTGAACAAAACCGTCAAGACTGTCAACATTGTTTCATTTGTGAGGAGGAAGGACATCGGGCAGCTGGCTGTCTAAAGCGAAAAAATAAACAGGGAAACTTCAACCGGCCTCTGTAGAGGGACATCCAGTGACCGGATCTGAAAGACAGTCCCAATCTAAATGTTCAACAAAGGCTAATTGTGACAATCATACCAGCTTTAACTCATCCGCTGCAACAACAGTCAGCAGACCAAATAACTGTAAACAAACAACTCAGCCTTCTCCTAAGCCACCACTTACAGCAAGAGGAGCTGTTGCCAACCTAATTGGAAGAAAAGCCTTTGTCCAATGTAATCTCAACGGGCTAGCAGTCACCTCATTGCTAGACACAGGGGCACAAGTTAGCATGATAAACCGTGCCTGGAAAGACCAATACCTGCCTGACCTTGATATTCACCCAGTGTCTGAAATAATTGAAGAAATAGAGGAACTAAAAGTCTTTGCTGTTAATGGAGATCTCGTGCCATTTGATGGATGGGTAGCCATAAAGATAAATCTACCAGGAAATGAAGACCCCAGTCTCTCCATCAGTGTCCCATTCCTTGTCAGTACCTTACCCCTGGAGAGACCACTGCTTGGTTTTAATGTTTTAGAACAGCTCATCTCCAACCAACCAGAACGGTTGGTGCCTGTCCTTGTTAATCTGCTTTGTAATGCTATCTCTGTCCCCAGTGAAAAAGCTGAAGCTATTGTGAGCTTTATTCAGACAGCAAGGCCAGTCATGCAACAGGGACGTCCGCGGACAGGTGCCCAGGATATTGTCATCCCAGCTGGTAGTGTGTCGTGGTTAAAATGCCGGCTTCCACCAAACATGGATGCTCATGACAGCATGGTTTTGTTTGAAGCAGAAGAAAATAGTGTACCGTTAGAGCAGTTGGACGTGGGGCCAGGGTTGTTTGACATTAAAAACACTGTAAAACCGTATGTCACCATACAAGTTGGTAATAATACCAATCATGACATTACCTTACCCCGAAAGACAGCTTTAGGAACCCTGCAACATGTTGAAAAAGTTGTGGAGGGTGACGTCCCCGCCAAAACACAGTCCGCAGTGACAGTCAGTGAGGTCACCACCACTCAAACCAGTGACCCAGCTCCACCCTTATGGCACCCACCTGTAAGTCTCGACCACTTGGATGAGAAACAACAGGAAGCTGTTAAACAGATGTTGTATGAGGAGTCCCGTGCTTTCGCAAGAGATGGAAATGACATCGGCTGCATTCCAAACCTACAAATGGTGATGAACTTGAAAGACGATATCCCTGTACAAAGATCGTACACCTCCATCCCAAAACCGCTCTTCAAAGAGGTAAAGGAATATATCCAAGACCTCATACTAAAGGGATGGATAGTGAAGTCTAAGTCTCCCTATTCTGCACCCGTCGTATGTGTGCGGAAGAAGGATGGCACACTGCGCCTGTGCATAGACTATCGTCTGTTAAATCAAAAGACTGTCCCTGATAGGCATCCACTGCCTCGGATTCAGGACTTGACAGACACTTTGGGAGGGTACTCATGGTTCAGCATCCTCGACCAAGGCAAAGCGTACCACCAAGGTTTTGTGGCAGAGGGTTCACGACATCTCACGGCCTTCATCACCCCCTGGGGATTACATGAATGGGTAAGAATCCCATTTGGACTATCTAATGCACCTGCTGCTTTCCAGAGAAGCATGGAGGAGATGTTGAGTTCCCTGAGGGATGAATCTTGCATTCCCTACCTGGACGACATACTGTGTTATGCAAAGTCCTTCATTGATCACGTGGAGGTGTGTCGTAAGGTTCTCTAAGCTCTGCAGCACCATGGGGTGAAGCTTCGACCGGAGAAATGTGAGGTATTCAAGCGAGAAGTTCGATATGTTTGACGCATGGTGTCAGCCGAGGGTGTTCGAGTTGACCCTAAAGACTTTGAGGCTGTGCTGGCTTTGAAAACCAAAACCCCACAAACAGTCGGCGACATCAGACAGGTTCTTGGCTTCCTTAGCTACTACCGATCCTACATACAGGACTTCGCCAAGATAGCCAAACCACTATATGAGCTGCTCCAAGGGAAGTCCCCCATGCCAAAACAACCCCCCCGGCACTGTAAGTCCAAGGGTCCTCAATTACCCTCCAGGACGCCTATAGAATGGACTGCAGATCACCAAAGTACACTAGAAGAGCTCATCAACATGCTAACGCATCCCCCAGTTCTAGCATATCCAAACTTTGAGGAGCCATTCGTTCTGCATACTGATGCGTCAGAGAAAGGGCTTGGCGCAATCCTCTACCAGCAGCAAGATGGGAAACTGCGAGTCATTGGATATGGATCTAGAACATTGACACCTGCAGAGAGAAACTACAACCTCCACAGCGGAAAACTTGAGTTCCTTGCTCTAAAGTGGGCAGTGTGTGAGAAGTTTAGAGATTATCTCTTCTATGCTCCACACTTTACCATCTACACTGATAACAACCCACTGACCTATGTAATGAGCACTGCAAAACTCAATGCAGTTGGACATCGCTGGGTTGGAGAATTATCAGATTTCCGCTTCAACATCAAATACAGGCCTGGGAAGATCAATATTGATGCTGACACACTCTCCCGCATCCCGCTGGATATGAACAGTTATGTGGAGACATGTACTGAGGAGCTGTCACAGGAAGTGTTACATGCAACCTGGGACGGTAGTCAAGCAGCAAAGAGAAAAGAAGTGGCCTGGATAGTTGCTCTCTACGCCTCATCTCTCGATGTAATCCCACAGCCTCGTATGACCCTACCTGAAATCAGTCATGATGAGCTTGCAAAAGCGCAAAGAGAAGACCCGGCAATAGGGGAAGTAATAAGGCTAAAAGAGACGAATGCTGTTCTTACTGATGCAACACGGAAGTCTGTGAGTGGGCTCACTCGAAAGATCCTTCATGAGTGGAATCAACTACACCTTGAAGATGAAATCCTATACCGACGGACAACGGAAAGAAAACAGTTAGTTCTTCCTGTCAAGTACCAACCTGTTGCTCTGAAACACCTCCATGATAACATGGGACATGTGGGTACAGAACGAGTGCTTCAACTCGCCAGAGAAAGGTTTTACTGGCCTTATATGAAAAGGTGCATAGAGGACTATGTGACAAAGAAATGCAGTTGTATAAAACAGAAGAAGCCCACAACGCATGTGCGCGCACCAATGGGTGGCATAACATCTAACTCGCCCCTTGACCTTGTCTGCATAGATTATCTGCATCTAGAGAAGAGCAAGGGAGGCTACGAGTACATTTTAGTTGTAATCGACCATTTTACTCGGTTCGCTCAAGCTTACCCAACCAAAAATAAATCTGGACAAACCGCAGCAGAGCGAATCTATAATGATTATGTACCTCGTTTTGGATACCCAAATAAACTCCACCACGACCAAGGGCGTGAGTTCGAAAATGTACTCTTCAGAACACTTGGACGGATGTCAGGTGTCGGTCATTCTCGAACATCCCCGTACCACCCCCAATGTAACCCAGCGGAGCGTTTCAACCGAACGCTGCTGCAAATGTTAAGAACCCTGGAAGAAAAGGAAAAGGATAAATGGAAAGAACATCTTCCACAGATTGTACATGCGTATAACTGTACGCGCCACGAGTCAACTGGGCACTCACCCCATTACTTACTCTATGGACAGCACCCTCGCCTCCCTGTGGATCTCTTGTTTGGATTACTTGAAGAGACAGACCCGGTAACACACACAGGATATGCGGCGAAATGGTCAAAAAGGATGAAAGAGGCATACCAAATTGCAACCAAAAACAGCCTAGCCTCTAGTGCTAAGGGCAAGTCCTATTATGATCAAAAGGTGAGAGGCGTAGTTCTAAAACCAGGAGACAGAGTGCTAGTTCGGAACTTAAGTGAGCGAGGAGGGCCTGGAAAATTGCGCTCGTACTGGGAGAAGAGGATATATGTGGTAAAAGAGCAGGTCTCAGACAATCCAGTGTATATCATTCAACCAGAAGGAGACTACAAAGGAAAAACCAGAACCTTACACAGAAATCTGCTACTGCTAGTCAATGACTTACCGGTTGAATCAACACCACAGTCAGCCAACGCAGTTGCAAAACCACCACAAAGGCAAAATAAGTCTCAGCTGAGAGCAAGCGCTACAACAGACCTGGATCAAAGTGAGGAGACATCAGACTCTGATGATGAATGGACAGGAGGTTACTGGCTGAGGACGCCTGTAAACAGGATGGGACAAAGCCAAGAACCATCGTCATCTGCAATGGCCGCAGTTCAGACTCCTAGTAAACCTGCCATAACCCACAGAGAACATGCAAATACATTACCTGAAAGAGGGGATGAACAATACATACCTGAAATAGAGGACTTACAAAACATTCCTGAAAGAGAGGATGATCAAAACGATCCTGAAAGAGATGGGATGTTGATGGGAGATAGAACACAGACAAATGAACTATCGGACGCTGAAAACATGCCAGAGCATGAGGAAGGCGAACAAGATGGATACCCTCAACAAAGACAGGAAGAGAGGCTTATTCCCCCCCTTGTGGTGTCTAGTCCTGCAAGGGATGTATACAGAGAAGTCAGACAGTCGGCCAGAGAGAGGAGACCAAGACAGTTATTTACATATGATACACTTGGCCAACCCTCTCTACATGCTTACATAGACACAGTCTTCACTTGCACTACACCATCCCACATACCTTCTCTTAGTATGCCACACTACATCCGACCATTGTTCTCATCTTTGCCCTACACATCACCTATGTACATGCCATACACATATTACATGCCATACACCACACCTGTTTACCAATGGGGAAATATAAGTTTTTGAGGTGTTGTAAATGTCAGGGGCCATTTTTATTTTGTCGGGGAGTGTGTGATGCCCACTAATGTGTGCCCACATTTGTGTATATTACGTTTTTATATACTACACCATTTTATATTATTAAGACACACTATTTCCTACTAAATTGATCTTATTTTGTATGAGCAATATCTTTTATAGTTTTACATTTTCACAATGCAATTGCACTATCCTGCCAGTAGGAGGCACAGTAATATTGTGGTTTGCCTGAATCCCCGTGAGATCCTCATAACTAATGAGGATCTGAAAAGACAAGTCACGTCTCCCGTGTCAGCATTCTTTTCTCTTTGTTTCAGGTGGGTTATGTGTTTAAAATGTAAAACAAGTTGATGTTAGTGATTGGATAATGTGTGGTGAAATGTTTTAGTAAAGTATGAGTGTTAAAATGAGTACATGTGTAGCTAGTAAGGTCCGTCGCTCGCCGAGAGATTTGTAATGACGGCGCCGTTGGAAGTTTTACCGTTGGGCTAGTAGCTTTAAGCTACTAGCTAGTAAGGTCCGACGCTCGCCGAGAGACTTGTAATGACGGCGCCGTTGGAAGTTTTACCGTTAGGCTAGTAGCTTTAAGCTAATACGGATCACGCTCGTCTCTACCTTTTTGTTTTATTGGAATAACACCACACGTGGCACACTTCTTTACGTTTTGTAAAGTATTAAATGTTTATTGATTGTTGTAAAGCACCTTAAAGATACCGTTAAGAAAAGTTATTTGAAGTTCAGTAATAAGAAAATGTTTGATATAGCCTACAAGGTAGGTACTATTAAAAATACTAGTTCCGTAAAACCTAATGGGTTTTAAGAGCATTAAAGATGCACCTTGTACAAACTGTTTATAGTATCAGAGAGATGAAAGAATAACACTGAGAGAAAAGGTGTGTTTTGAATTGAAGAGTATTTTTTGTGTATTTTGGTTTGTTTTAAGAACATGGAAAATATGTCTAATTAGACAACATATGGAGTAATATGATGCTGAGTTTAAAATGCATGGACAATGTGAAGATAAACGGTAACCTTCAGTAAATTGAGAAGTTAAATGAATAAATATAACTAATGAGGATCTGAAAAGACAAGTCACGTCTCCCGTGTCAGCATTCTTTTCTCTTTGTTTCAGTTATCTATAATCTGTCCACGGCGATCCCACCTGGGACCCGTTACACTGGCAAAAAAATACCTCTCAATCCCAGCAACAAGTGCGCCCTCAGAGAAGGTTTTCAGTGTAGGGGGGGCCATTGTTACACGCCACCGGGTAAGTCAGAGGTCGTAGACAGGCTTGTCTTCCTGGCTAAAAATGTTTAACGAAGCGCATGTTCTTACTTACTTATGTTCCAACTTAAAAAAGCACCTTATGCTCTCATGCACTGATTTAATGCTTTATTGAATGTTATTTTGGCACTTTATCAGAACAACCTCTTATTATTATTAATATTTCATGTTTACAGAAATATTTGATTGTATTTTATGTTAGGTTACATGTTACACTGTTTACTGCAATAATGCCTTTTTGGCTAGTTGTTGTTGATTGCACTTAAACCCCAAGGGGGGAAATCAAAATAATAAAAGGAAATATATTATTTTGGAACAACTAATTATTTGTCCTCTGCATATTGTTAATATGTCAATTTGTTTTTTATTGAAAATACTTTGTATAGCTGAATTATCCCCAAACTTGTCATCGTAACACCTTTGAAATAAACTTAACTTGACTTAACATGGCAGATACCTGTGTATTGTTTATCATGTGCGGTAAGAGTGTAATGTTTTCAACTCAGTTCCTTGGTAGAACCTACTTACAGTAAAAATCACTTCTGATGGAAAAAAAGATGTGTATGAAAAACACTTTTCTTATCTATTGTTACTATTATATGTGTGGCCTGTGGGATTAGGTCTTCTCTCTCTGTCTCGTGCTGATGTTCCCTGCTACACGTTCTCTTTCCCCGTACCGCTGACGTCACCTGATAGGGGTGGGACAGGTGGGCGGTTGCGATCAGGCAGGTGTAAAGGCACCCGGGGTCCTCATGCCGGTAAGGCACACGGGGTCCTCATGCCGGTAGCAGCAGTCACTAGAGGTGTGGGTCGCAAATGAGAATAAAGAATATATTTTTATACCTGTAAGTCAAGCCTGTGCGTGCGTTTCTAGAGTAAAATAGAGTGCCCCTGCTCTTGTCCTAGGGGTGGCGTTGTCCGCATTACTCAGTCTTACTATACGTCCACACCAGGAGCGACCAAAGCGTCAAAGACGCTTTGGTCGCTCACAAAGTTTCGCTGCGAATTTTTCTGTTCGCTTTGGTCGCTCAAGTCGCTCATGACGTACAATTCAATTATGCAGACGCATTTAAAGGAGCCGTATGCGTTTAGTAGGCCCTACAGACAGCCATATCAAATAGTGAACTCTCCCATACACCTTGGCCATATTGCCGAGACGGTTTTGCTTGTTCGATAAAGTGCTTCGACAACAAGTAGGACAGTGATTCCCCCCAATACAAAACAAATCCTAAAATGTAGGCTAATTACAACCGAGAACAAAAAACCCTGCGTGCTGTAGTAGTTAAAATATGTTTCACTGATCTGGATCTGCAAATCATGATCTGCACTCATTCGTCGCATTCAAAACAAATAGACATTCGCGCACATGGCTAATTTGCATACGCGCACAGGACTGGTTGGCTCCGCAAGGCAAATAATGGAACATATCGATCTATCTAGGCTTTTCTGTCTATCTATCAACGCGTGTCTAGTTTTAATGTGATGTATTGTGTGTATGTCCAGTCAGACTTGTTCTGTGTGGTCTTGTAGGCTACTGTCCTGTGTGGGCCGAACCACCTAAATGGATTCCCGACGATTTGTGTCGTTTGGTATTAATAAAGACTTGACTAGGCTTTCTATCTATCTAGACTAGATATATCCCTTGTCATTTATCCCTCGTCTTGTCGATTAGTTTGTTTATGTGACGATTTCAAAAACTTTTTTGGTTTTGTTTAAAGCATGCTACACGCGATTGGTTGGTTAGATTGGTGGCATGGAGAGCAAATTAAAATGATTCCCGCTTAAATACGAACGTTCTAGATGTAGCCTATAAATACTCCCGCTTATCATCACTTGATATCCAAACCACTACGGCGTTTCGATCTCTGAACTGAAAAGGGGTGGGTTCGTACAACACCGGGTGCCCAGTTACAGCCGCGATTAATACTTCAGCCGACATTTTGTTCAGTGAGTGAATAAAGGTAGGTAGGAACCAAAGTGCCTGCCGATGTTCCCTGGGATCCACGCAAGCGAAGAGCGCCTACATTCCGATTGGCTGTCAGTGTTTGGCCGCTGAAGCGAATAATAGTCATTTGCATAAAGTTAAAAAGTTTTCAACTTCTTTTTGACGCTCTGGTCGCTCAACTTTGGCCGCTGGTAGCGTTGGTCGCTTTGGTCGCTTCGGTCGCTCTTGCCCATAGAAAGTGAATGACTTCCGGCGATTTGGTCGCTCAATTCGCTTCTGGTGTGGACGGACAGTTAGCCCCGCCACATTTGGCGTTGTCGGCAGGATACCATTGTGTCGCTAGGTTAGTCTATTTAAGCAGCACCTGTGTGTGTGTGTGTGTGTGTGTGTGTGTGTGTGTGTGTGTGTGTGTGTGCCAACGTGAGAACAGCAGCTGGCAGCAAGATGAGCGAGGAAGAGAGGTCTACGATGGAGCTTCAGCAGCTGCGACGACGTTTGGAGCAGCTACAGGCTGAAAATGAGAGTTTCTCAAAGAGACTTTCGGGGAGAGGAGGAGCGGGCGTTGATACTGGTACCCAGCCCGTTCAACGGGAGCGAGCACTCTTTATACCCCGAGAACGGCGTTGCTCAAAGTTTTCGGGCTCTGCATCTGCAGGCTCTCTGTCCGTCGAAGAGTGGATTGAAGAAGCGCAAAGTTGTATTCGGGCAACGCATATGACTGGCTTTGATAAGGCTTTGTTTTTGTTCGATCACTTGGAGGGCGAAGCCCGTAATGAGATCAAGTATCGTCCTGTATTTACACGTGAGAACCCTGATTTAATAATTGAAGTCTTGAAGGAAGTATATGGGTGTGCTAAATCGTATGTGTACTGGCAACAGCGTTTCTTTAACAGGAAGCAAAAGGACAATGAAAGTTTGTTTGAGTTCTCTCATGCTTTAATGGAAATGTTAGAGAAAGTAAAACAGTCAAATGAAGGTGCCGTCAGAAACCCTGATATTGTTCTGAGAGACCAGTTTTGCGAAAATGTCAGTGATCCCATGTTACGGCGGGAACTTAAGAGATTGGTACGGGGAGATAGTGTGTTGACTCTTTTAGATGTAAGGAAGGAAGCTATGAGATGGGTGCAGGAAGGTCAGTCTCATCGAGACCGTAGTTACCGTGCCCCAGGTGCAAGCAGTGAAGCTCAGGTCGTGTCACAATGTGTTGCAGCCCCTTCGTCATTAGAATTTGTGGAACTAAAAGACTTGGTTCTTAAACAACAAGCGCAGCTGGACACGCTTGTAAGGCAGTTAGGACACCCTAATGGTAGATCGCAGGCCCCTCCACTACAACCGGATGGGCGATACAAACGCGCACCCAATGGTCAGTCCATTTGCATACGGTGTGATCAACCAGGGCACATAGCTCGCTACTGCCAGGTAGGGCTGTCAAAATTGCTCAAAAATGACATTCGAATGTTCGTTTGGAAAAAAATCATGAATTCGAACTATTCGAATATCTGGTTGTCTATTTTACGCAGTTGCCGTCAATATGTCAATAATGCGACAAAACCATGGTTCAAATTAGCGGGATATATATATATCCTATAAACAGCCCAGTAACGTGGAGGCCTAATCATGAAAAGCCACAACTTTGTATCGCTTGCATTTCACCACCACACCTGCAAGCGCGCAAACTATAGTAATCTGAAGAAGACGCCCGCTTCTGAATGTTACAAAGTATGCTAGTGGTAACGTTCCTTGCTTTGCTTACCAAGTTACCATTTATCGAGAAGGCCTATTAAAATCGATAAAGAAAAATATGCATGTCGCCTACGTCTTCCACCATGCCAGCGAAAGGGCCAGCACTACGCACCGTTCGGATTCATGAAAAAAAAGCTGTCTCGGACTTTGCCGAGAACATTGCGTTATAGCAGCTTTCACCAGCCAGACTACTAGCTCCCTGAGCTCTACTTTGGATGCTTATTGAATGGCATAGCCGAGCTGGAATACCTATATCCAAGTACGGAAACCCCGAGGGGATAAAATACATTCGCTCTTCACAATACTAGTCTGTTACACTTGTACCGCGGGAGTGTTTTTTCACATTCGAATATTATGAGGGAAATCGCGGACAGACAGAGGCTCATTCACAAAGCAGATAGAGGCGCTTGTACCGCGGAAGTGTTTTTTCACATTCGAATATTAATTTTCACGTCTGAATTCGCGTTTTTGGATACATTTCGAACGAATATTCGAACTTCGAATATTCGTTGACAGCCCTACTACCAGGTAGCTCCCTCCCACCACAATAATGCGTCAGCGTTGCGCTGGCCCCCTGGTGACCCCCCTACACAAGGCCCCAATAGCCATAATAGCCGATCGGGAAACTAGCAACTCCCAGTGTGCAGAGCCATACACTGGGAGGGGATGTGTCTGGCTCAAGGCATCCTCAATCTTTGGAAAAGTTAGTCAAAACCTGCCCTGTATTGTCTGTGTCTATGGGAGATGTAACTGTTCCCTGCTTGATTGACACTGGGTCGATGGTGACTACCATCACCGAGAGTTTCTTTAGAAAACATTTTCATCATCTACAAACGAGGGACTGTAGATGGCTCGGGCTTAAGGCCGCTAATGGATTAGACATCCCCTATATTGGCTACATAGAGTTGGACGTACGGGTACCGGGGCAATGCATTCCGGGAAGGGGTATCTTAATTGTTAAAGACCCAGAGAATAGCACTCTTAAAGACCGCAAGCTCTTGACCCCAGGGATACTAGGAATGAATGTAATTGGGGAGTGTTATCAGATTCTTTTTAGACAACATGGGCCACAGCTCTTCCTCTCCCCTCCGGTGCAGTCGGCGGCGCCAGCAGCCCGACGCGCACTGAGACACTGTGAACAGATCCAGGCCATTGAAAATGCACCGAAGCCGTTCAAAGTGAAAGTCCATGGGAAGTTGCCAGTCTGCCTTGAGGCAGGAGCCCTAACCATGGTCCCAGTTACATGCCCCCAGCTCGAGTCTGCAGAGTTTTTGCTGGAGCCCTTGGGCTTTGACGAAGAGCAGTTGCCCGAAGGTCTACTGCTGTCCCCTACCTTGGTGCCGGCAAAAAGGGGATTCCTATATGCACCGGTAGTTAATGTTGGGAGCACAAAAGTGTGGCTGTCCCCACGGCGCCCCATTGGCACTGTACAAGTTTTGGCTGCGGCCGCGACAGAAACCGGTGCCTCAATATCAGTCAATTCATCATGGGAAGAGTGTCAGGCCTATGTTTCCACACAGGAGGTGGCTGAGTGCTCTAGTGGTCCCGAGCCCATGATGCCAGCCTTCCAGGGGTTGTCTCAGCAACAAGCTACTGAGGCCAGGGCTCTTTTTGCCCAGTACAGCGACATCTTTTCCCGAGGGGATGGAGATCTAGGATGCACGTCTTTAATCAGCCACGAGATTCCCCTGCTCGATGATGCTCCGGTTCGGCAACCATACCGAAGAATCCCACCCTCTCAGTATGAAACCGTAAAGGCGCACATTCAACAGCTCTTGGATAGCCAAGTCATCAGAGAAAGTAGCAGCCCCTACTCTTCTCCTATAGTCCTGGTGACCAAGAAGGATGGGAGTTTGCGCCTTTGCGTAGATTATCGCCAACTAAATGCAAAAACCCGCCGTGACGCTTGGTTTTCTACCTTGGACCTTGCGAGTGGCTATAATCAGGTCCCAATGGTGGAACGGGATATACCGAAGACTGCCTTCTGTACGCCTTTTGGCCTGTTCGAGTTCAATAGAATGGCCTTTGGCCTGTGTAACGCACCCGGAACATTCCAGCGCTTGATGGAACGCATGTTCGGGGATTGCAGATACCAGTCCGTCCTACTGTACCTGGATGATATTATCGTCTTTTCCACCACCGTCCAACAGCACCTGGAGAGGCTAGGAGAAGTGTTTTCCCGCCTGCAAAAGCAGGGACTGAAAGTTAAAGTATCAAAATGCAGCTTCTTCCAGCATCAGGTCAGCTACTTGGGGCATGTAGTCTCCAGGGAAGGAGTTTCCACGGATCCTGCCAAAATAGAGGTAGTCCGTGAGTGGAGGCGCCCTGGACACCTAGCCGAGTTACGATCATTTCTCGGCTTTGCTAGCTACTATAGGCGCTTTGTGGAAGGCTTTTCAAAGCTGGCAGCCCCACTCCACCATCTGGTGGGGAGACTCAATGGACCCCGCAAGAAGGGAAAGACACCCCCTGTTCCTCTGGCCTCGACCTGGGACGAAGAGTGTGAACATGCGTTCTTGTCCTTGAAGGAGCGACTCACCTCTGCTCCAGTTCTGGCATATGCCGACTTTTCAAAGCCCTTCATCTTGGAGGTGGATGCCAGCCACGGGGGTCTTGGTGCAATCCTCTCGCAAGAACACCAAGGGAAGGTACGACCTGTCGCATTTGCCAGTCGGGGACTCAGGGCGGCCGAAAGAAACATGAAAAACTACAGCTCCATGAAGCTTGAACTGCTTGCAGTAAAGTGGGCAGTAGCGGAAAAGTTCCGTGAATATTTGCTGGGGAACCATTTCACGATCCTCACTGACAATAACCCACTGAGCCACCTGCACACGGCAAAGCTGGGAGCCACGGAGCAACGGTGGGCCTCTCAACTGGCGTCGTTCAATTTTACCCTCCGATACCGGCCGGGTAAGGACAATCAGAATGCCGATGCCCTCTCTCGGCAGTATTTGGAGCGCTTCACCTTTGGGACCGAGGTCCCTGCATTGGGCGCATTGACCAGTCTTGTTCCAATGCCTGCCATAGAGGGCCTGTGCAGGGAGGTGGTAGCCCTACCTGGGCGTACACCTCAAGACCTCAGCGTGCTCCAGGGAGCTGACCCGGTCATCGGGCCCTTGAGGAAGTACTACCGAGAGGGGCGACGGCCAAGCGCAGCGGAACGCGAAGTGTTACCGCAGGGAAGCAGAGTTTTGCTTAGGCAATGGGACCGTCTAATCAACGAGGAAGGAGTTCTGTACCGCCTAATCCACACACCAGGAGGTGGCCCCGAGACTCTCCAACTATTGCTGCCCCACTGCCTGCAAACAGAAGTCCTACGTAGTGTCCACGACGAGCAAGGACACCAAGGCACAGAACGAACACTCCAGCTACTCCGAAGCCGATGTTTTTGGCCTGGTATGGCTAAAAATGTTGAACAGTGGTGTCAGGGGTGCCAGCGATGCGTGCTGGGGAAGGCCGTTCAACCTAAAGTCCGTACGTATTGGAGCTCAATGCAAGCCACTCGACCAAATGAAATTCTGGCCCTTGACTTCACTCAGCTGGAGCCGGCCAGCGATGGACGAGAGAATGTCCTGATCCTTACAGACATCTTCACGAAGTATTCGCAGGCTATCCCTACTAAAGATCAGAAAGCTCCCACAGTGGCCAAGGCCTTGGTGGAGCAATGGTTCCATAGATTTGGTCCTCCAGCCCGTATACACTCCGACCGGGGGCGAAACTTTGAGAGCCTCCTTATCCAGCAACTGTGTCAGATGTACGGGATACAAAAGAGCCGCACAACTCCATACCATCCGCAAGTGAACGCCCAGTGTGAGCGGTTCAACCGCACACTCCACGACTTGCTGCGCACACTACCCCAGGCAGAGAAGCGTCGGTGGCCACACCATCTGCCACAGCTCACCTTCTCCTATAACACTACCCCACACCAGACTACGGGTTATACACCATATTTTCTGATGTTTGGCTGTCATCCAAGATTGCCAGTTGATTTTTTGCTTGGCACCAGGGAGGCTGCCCCAGATACCCATACCCTTGAAGAATGGGTTGAAAGGCACCAGGAAAGCGTCAAAATTACTCAGGAACACGTCAGGCAAAGATCAGAAGAACTGGCCCTCCGACGGAACCAGAACCATAATGATCAGGTGAATGACGCTGGCTTCCAAGAAGGAGATTTTATCTATTTGCGGAGCCATCCACCGGGGAGAAATAAAATCCAGGACCACTGGAATCCTGTAGCCTACAGAGTCGTGCGTGGCCCTTCTGGTACCGGAGCGGTATACACAGTAACCCCGGCAGCTGAAGGTGGACCTGTCCGGCAGGTGATCGTTCTGAGATGCGTGGCGTCCCCACAGGAGTACAGCCCGGACAAAGTGGCATCCCTGGCTTCGCTCAGGAAGGTGAGATCCCCATCGACTCCCCTGCTCGGGACGACCCCCCTGCCGGGAATGACGATGAGACCCGAGATGCAGTCATCTGGTATGATGCGGAACATGAACCCCAAGAACCCCAACCTGCTCCCACCTGTCCCTTAGTGGCAGAAGAAATTGACATGGAAGATACGGCTGGGATGCCAGAGGAAACCACAGTGGCGGTGCGCCGCTCAGCGAGACCTACAGCAGGGCAGCATTCCAATCCGCACCGTCTACCCAAGACAATGAGTGTCATGGATGACAGTCCATCAGGCATAGAGGGTGAGGACTCCCGGACATGAGGCGTCATCGTCGGGCCGCCGATTCATTTGGAGGGGGTGGATTGTGGCCTGTGGGATTAGGTCTTCTCTCTGTCTCGTGCTGATGTTCCCTGCTACACGTTCTCTTTCCCCGTACCGCTGACGTCACCTGATAGGGGTGGGACAGGTGGGCGGTTGCGATCAGGCAGGTGTAAAGGCACCCGGGGTCCTCATGCCGGTAAGGCACACGGGGTCCTCATGCCGGTAGCAGCAGTGTCTAGAGGTGTGGGTCGCAGCGCAAGGTATGTCTTAACTACCTCATTGGGGAATTAGGATAGTTACTTGGCCAGTGCACTACGGGGGATTTAATTGTGTTTCTGTTGGGCTAGTGATCGTTGAGTGCTCGCCGACGGTGACACTGTCTGTGCGAGTGACGAGCCTGGGTCTGCGTTCAGCGATCCCGATGGGAGAAGGAACAAGGTATGTTTTGGCTGTGCTTTATTGAATAGGCGTTTTATTAATCCGGTTGTGGCGTGGTAAATAGTTAGCCTATGAACCGAATATGTATGGATCACGCAACTGGGTCTCTCGTTTCCTTTTTGTTTATAGACGCTACCGGCAATCCGAGTGTCGGCTGCTGTTCTCGTGATTGGGGTGAATGAGATACGTGTGCAGGTGCTGCTTTTAGGACGCGTTTTGTATTTCTGTTTGTTTGGTTGTCTGCTTCATGTGTTCTTTTTTGTTTCTTTCTTTCCCCCTAGTCGGTGGACTTTGAGATTTGTGCTGGTAGACTAATTGTGACCACCGGCTAGCGGGGCCCCCCCCCTTGTTTTTGTTTTATGTACTAATGGGCGTCCTATTGTATTGACGACCTACAGCGACTAACTTTTAATTAAATGAGAATAAAGAATATATTTTTATACCTGTAAATCAAGCCTGTGCGTGCGTTTCTAGAGTAAAATAGAGTGCCCCTTCTCTTGTCCTATGGGTGGCGTTGTCCGCATTACTCAGTCTTAGCCCCGCCACATATGTTTAAAATGTACGCATATATATATATTTTTTTATAGCGTATAAAAAGTGTCTGGTAAAAAAGATGAGGGCTGGTAGATTTTTTAATCTACCTGCCACAGTGGCTGGTGGGCAAAAAAGTTAATTTCCATCTCTGTTACATACCCATACGCTACGTACACGTACACACACACGCCACAAACACAGAAATGTTACATACACATACACATGCTCATCGTGTCATGTCCAAACAGTTATGGTATTATTGAAGGGGGCTGTAAAAGTGAGATTGAGTGTTGGTTGCAAGACGTTATTTCTAATTCACTAGTTATATTATCTCTTAGAGACAGATGTTCTCGCCAAAGATTACTGCTTGCACATTTAGGACCAAACACACACACACACAAACACACATGAACACAAGTAAATCCTTATCAAATCCTCTGACAATGCAAGCAGCCGGAATGTAACAATGTCCGAATACAGAAATCAATTTGAGAGCTGCAGCTCTTATTGTAACTGAGTTATAATGAGTGCTTGAAAAATAAACTCCAAGTGTGAAGGGGAAAAAAGCACAACAGGCTTAGACAGACAATTAATTTACACAGTATTTGAGGTGAGCAGAATATGTACTCAAAATCTGTTACTTATACGTTGTGTTACAACCCCAATTCCAATGAAGTTGGGACGTTGTGTCAAAAAAAAGAATACAGAATTAAATGATTTGCAAATCATTTTCAACCTATATTCAATTGAATACACTAGAAAGACAAGATATTTAATGTTCAAACTGATAAACTTTGTTGTTTTTTTGCAAATATTCACTGATTTTGAATTTCGTGGGACAGGGGCTACAAAAGACCGGGAAAGTTGAGGAATGCTCAAAATAACCTGTTTGGAACATTCCACAGATGAACATGTTAATTGCAAACAGGTCAGTGTCATGATTGGATATAAAATAAGCATCCCCGAAAGGCTCTGTCATTCACAAGAAAGGATGGGGCGAGGGTCATCACTTTGTGAAGAACTGCGTGAGCAAATAGCCCAACAGTTTATGAACAACGTTTCGCAGCGTACAATTGCAATGAATTCAGGGATTTCCTCATCTACGGTCCATAATATCATCAAAAGATTCAGAGAATCTGGAGAAATCTCTGCACGTAAGCGGCAAGGCCAAAAACCTACATTGAACGCCCGTGACCTTCGATCCCTCAGGCAGCACTGCATTCAAAACCGACATCAATATGTAAAGGATATTACCACATGGGCTCAGGAACACTTCAGAAAACCATTGTCAGTTAACACAGTTCGTCGTTCATCTACAAGTGCAACTCTACCATGCAAAGCGAAATGCAAAGTGGAAAGGTGTGCTGTGTGTGGTCTGACAAGTCTACATATCAAATTGTTTACGGAATTGATGGATGTCGTGTCCTCCGGCCAGCATTCACGTTAGCCGGCTATAGCCGGACATGGCCGATTGCACGCACGCATGGCCGGTATAATAAAATGTAAACGGCCCACATGTCCGAGAAAAAAAAGAAAGAAAGAAGTTCGCATTTATGTATGAATTAATCAGTAGCATATGAAAACCAGTAGCGGTTCCTGCCTGGCCGAGCTCACCAGGGAGGCAAACACGAACGTGCATTCATGAACGCGCGCAGTGCACCCGCACATGCATACACATGTCACTCAGTGCCCACGCTATTTAACGCTGATTGTCTGTCATCACGCGAAAGTTGAAATATTTAAACTCGAGCGAATTTGTCGCCGCACAAATCCTCTTGAACGCACTCGCCTGTGCACGGCGAAAGTGTGGCGCGACAAATCAAAACTTGTCGGCGGTTTTCTTTCAAGAAAAATTTGCCCGATACGCGTCTCTACGTTCACTTTGTATGGGATCTTGTCGCCCCGTCGTATTTGGTGTGAACGCACAAATCTTTCCCGACTGGGCAAAGCTGGCCAAAATCGCCAGTACAATCCCCGTGTCCAGTGTTCCTGCGGAACGAGGCTTTTCTCCCCAAAACAGGATTAAAACATCTTCAGAAACCGCCTAGCTGAGGAAAAGGTGACGAGGCTGATGCGCATATCGAGCGCATGATGGAGTGCATCATGCGCTCGCCGCCCTCCCTGTAAGGGGAAAGACTTCAACTTTAGCGAAGCACATCCATGCCAAGAATTCCAATTATCGAATTAATTATTTTTTACCCGTTTACCATTTTTGCAGAGAATGGCATTATGTTTTTTTACCTAGGCTAATTTAATAAATGGCATTTATTGAAGCAACTTAGTTTGTATCGTTTGTCGTTTAAATGTGGACTTTTGGTGATTATTTAATTATTAGTGAATAACGTCCGGAAGATATTACAAATGTCCGATATTCTGGATAGTGTCGGACATTTGTACGCCCAAGTCTAGCCTGAACCCTGCCTCCGGCCAAAGAGGAAAAATTACCATCCGGATTGTTATCTGTGCGAAGTTCAAAAGCCACTATCTGTGATGGTATGTGGGTGTGTTAATGCCCATGGCATGGGTAACTTGCACATCTGTGAAGGCACCATTAATGCTGAAAGGTACATACAGTTGTTCTTAAACTGTGCTATTTGCTCACGCAGTTGTTATTAAAAAAACATATTAAAACATTTTTAGTATTGATTTTCGCCTAGGTCCGAATTTCATTTAGTTTGGTTCCGGATCCGGACCGGAGTCCGCAAATTGAGTACCCCTGGTCTAGACCGTGGCCGTGAAACGATCGTTATGTTATTATAACTCTAGTTCTATGATTGTAGGCGTAGCCGTCTAGGCTTCGCCTTATGGGCTTGTCCCGTGCGCGCGCTTGAAAAAATTTGTGTGCTTGAAAATTCAAACTATGCACCTATCAGCGTGGGCACCGCCCACAATTCCCACGGTATCGTGTATATAGCGCGGTGTATACCGTCGCTCATCCTCCACGCTTTTCTTTCAGCATTTGGAGGGTACAGCAGGTGGGAAACTAGACGGCTACGCCTACAATCATAGAACTAGAGTTATAATAACATAACTATCGTTCTATTTCATGTAGGCTACGCCGTCTAGGCTTCGCCTTATGGGCTAAGGTGAAGCTGCGAGCGGAGCCCGATCAATGTACTCCTGCTGGACCCCAGTCAAAACGACCTAGGTCACCAGAACACATTCAGACTCAAAAAGCCAAGGAAGTGTAAAACACAACAGCTTAATAAAAAACTAATTCCTCCTAGATCAAGCAAGGCAATGATCAAGGGAGAAAAAAAGTGAGTCTGTAAAGACTCCGGCTCTAATCCGTGCTTCATGGAACCCATGAAAAGGAAAAGAAAAACCAGAGCAACACGGTTTCCATTAGGTCCGCTACTACCGGGGGCGGAGCCACAGAATCCGGCTCTCCAATAAGGGGACTCTCTCGGCCGTTTTTAGAAGCAAAAACTGTGGGAGTGCCACACTGGCAACAAAGGCACCTGACAATTGGCGAGCAAATAAACCTCCCTAGCCTGTTTTTCATTTGAAAAAAGGTGGGAGAGTGAGACTGGTAATCAAGTCCAACTCGCCAGCCGGCGAGAGGAAATCCAACCACGCCGCTTTAAAGAACATGTCTATATTCTTAAGCCGTAAAAGGGGTCCCGGACTCTAGCACAGAGTTGCCGAGTGAGCCCCTGGACATGTCTAACATGTAAAAACGGACAAAGGGGCCGGGGGAAGACCAAGACGCAGCCGTGCAGATGTCTTCCACCGAAACGCCCTTGAGTAGAGCCGTTGAAGCGGCCACGCTCCGTGTGGAGTGAGCTTTAACGCCCAACGGTGGCGCCAAGCCCTGCCGAGAGTAGGCTAAGCAAACACCCTCACATACCCAGCGAGAAAACCGCTGCTTAGAGATAGCGCGGCCCCTGCTAGCGTCGCTATAACACACAAACAACTGTTGTGTGGAGCGGAACGCGGCCGAGCGATTCACGTACATAGCCAACGCCCGAACCGGGCACAGGAGATGCAACTCCGCCTCCGCGGGGGGTGAAAAGCCTTAAGCACAATATCCCTCGACCGAAAAGAACTATTAATGTTCTTCGGGAGGAACGCAGGATTAGGTCTGAGCAACGCGAAGGAGCTGTCCTCGTTTTAGCAACAAGCAACTCGGGCTGACAGACAGAGCGGTTAGCTCACCGGCCCGCTTGGCAGAAACCAAGGCCAACAAGAGTGCCGTCTTAAATGACAAGGCATCCAAGGGGGCCTGAGAAAGAGGCTCGAAAGGATCCCTGGACAATCCGCGCAACACGGTGGGGAGATCCCAGCGTGGTGTAAGCACGCGTGAAACAGGCCTAACCCGTCTAGCCCCACGCAAGAATCTCTTGACCAGTGGATGGCTGAAGATCGGTCCACCATCACAGCCTGCATGGCCAGCCGAAAACGGCTGCCGCATAGACCTTGATAGTGGAGAAGGCCAAACCTTTTTCCAATAAGTTTTGCAGAAACGAAAGCACGCTTCCCACCTCACATTGAGATGGGACAGCGTGGTTCGCTGCACCACTTCGCCGCATAGAGGGAAGAAGTAGAAGGCGCAGGAGCGCTCTGAATAGTGTTGATAACCGTCTCAGGCAAACCTTTGCCCTGCAGAATCAACCTCTCAGGAGCCAAACCAACAGCCGTCCCGAGGCATCGGGCGGGTGGTGCACCGTCCCGTGGGCCTGTGAAAACGCATCCGGCCTGAACGGTACTGGCCACGGCGCTGACCGCGAGAGTGCGGCCAGCTCTGGAAACCACAGAGCTGAACGGTTCTCCGGGGCCACTAATATCAGGGACAGACTCTCCGGTCTGACCCGTTCCAGAAGAGGAAGGATCAGTTGGAGCAGGGGGAAACGCATACAAGATAGCCCGCGATATGCAGGGCTCTCAGACTGAGGAGATACTGATGAGCCCAAAGCCAGAGCTCGACCGCCTTTCGGTGGAGAGCAGGGGAGCGGACTCCCCCCTGTCTGTTGATGTAGTACGTAGGACGCCACCCTGCCCAGGGGAACACCCCTGAGAAGGGCGGAGGGTCTTTTCCAATATTCCAGGTCTGGCGACACCGAACGGGGAACGAGGAGTACCCTAAGCTTGTGTCGCCTGGAGTCTAACCGTTGGCGAGCAAACCACCGCTGGAGTCTGCGCATAAAAAGCAGACCCAGGGGGACCACGGGGTGGGCAGCTGCCATCAGCCCTAACAGGCGCATGGTGGACAGTGCGGTCACGTTTCTGCGAATGCGAAAACGAGAGAGCGTCGACAGGATGGCGTCTCGCCGAGGAGGCGAAAGCATCGCAGTCATGGTGGCTGAGTCTAGGCAAAGCCCCAAGTAGACTGTCTGCCGGCTGGGGAGCGGGGAGCTCTTCTCCCAGTTGATGGCAAAACCCAGGAAGGAGAGATGGTTTATCACCAACATGGTGTCCCTTCTCACGGTCTCTTCTGAGTTGCTCAGAATAAGCAGGTCGTCTAGGTAGAAGAGAATCCTCTTTTCCTGACGCCTGAGCGGTTCCAACGCCGTCTCCACACACTTCGAGAAGGTGCGCGGAGCCAGGGAATAGCCAAACGGCAGACACTGGTACTCGTATGCCATCCCCATAAAGGCAAAGCGGAAAAACTTCCTGTGCGCCTGCCGAACAGGGACGTGGAAGTAAGCATCCTTGAGATCCAGGGATGTGAACCAATCGCCCTCTCTCACACACCGGAACAACGCTCCGACAGTGAGCATTCTGAACTTCCTCGTGGCAACGAATCTGTTGAACACGCGAAGATCCAGAATAGGTCTCTTTTCCCCTGACTTCTTGGAAACCAGGAAGTAGCGGGAATAAAACCCTAGGTGAGACTCATGGGGGGGAACGACAGTGATGGCCCCCTTTACCAAGAGACGTGCCACCTCTGCTGCCAGAGCCGTGCTCGCAGCCGGGTCCCGTAGCGTGGTCTCCACCACGCATAGCGGTTGGAGAGAGGGCGAGCCGACAGCTGAGGAAGACCGTCCAGGAATAACCCGTATTCCTCTGCCCCTACCGCCTCCACACTGCGTGTGAACCAAGGGGGGCTTTTCATGAAAGGGAGGAGGCTCAGCGAGCGTAGGAGACGTACCAGAACCAGCCGCTGTAAAAACAACGAGCTGTCTAGACGTTGCGCTCGTGACCGCTGAACAGGGAGCGAGCCGTCCGGCCGCCGCACCTATGCGCATGCGCTGAGGCAACATGGAGGAACGCGCCACAAGCGTAGGACGCAGGTGGCCTAAGGAATATCGCTCTTTGGGTACCATTTACTGCCGTTCTGTCGAACGGTCTTAATTTTTTTCTTTATTTGGGAAGGAAACAGTCGGAGCCAGCTTCAGGAACTTCCCGGTCCGTGGCGCTGCTCCACCCGTCCGCGGTGTCGGAACACGCCACAAGCGTAGGACGCAGGTGGCCTAAGGAATATCGCTCTTTGGGTACCATTTACTGCCGTTCTGTCGAACGGTCTTAATTTTTTTCTTTATTTGGGAAGGAAACAGTCGGAGCCAGCTTCCGGAACTTCCCGGTCCGTGGCGCTGCTCCACCCGTCCGCGGTGGCGGCGGCCGCGGCTGCTGCTGCTGCGGCACCGGGGCTGGAGTCGGAGGCGGTCCCCTGGAACGTTGGGACCGGCCTGGGCCCCGCTTCCTCCCGGCCTGCTGGTGGGAGGAGCCCGTGAGAATCGCCCCGAACCGGGAACGATTCTCACGGACAGACTGCTGGTGCGCGAGAACCTCAGAGAACCAGGGACCAAATAGGCCATCCGGCGCTAGTGGACCCTGGACCAGGCTGGCCCGCTCCCGTTCCGGCACCGCAGTGTGGGAGAGCCATATGATTCGCTGAATCATAGTCGCCCGCGCCATATGCCGGCCGGCCGAAACGGCTATCGGCTGGCATAGCTGGAGGATGGCGCTGGAAAAGCGGGAAACCGCCAGCCATCTTGCAGCTTCCTCCGGGCCGTAGGCCTCCCGGTCAGCCGACAAGGAGACCATGGCGGAGGAGAGCAGGGCGATGTTGTTGACCGCCGCCGCAGATTGAGAGGCACAAACGAACACCCTGTCTGTTAGGCCGACAATCTGCTTCTGGAGGCGGTCGGGGGGCAGCGGCTTTTCGTTAGGGCGCCATCCGGCGCCCGGACAGAGAAGCGCTGCCAGGGGAGGCTCCAGCCGAGGGATCCCCCTCGCCCAGTATCGGCCCACCCCTCCACGTTGGTGAAATCCGTGTAGGACTTCACCGGGGCCTTCAGGGTAGAAGGGTCCCCACCGGCAGCACTAAAAAAGCGCTGCACAGATGGGAACAAGGGGCACTGGGTAACCCGTCGGGAAGACGGGTTACTGCCCGCATATCGTCCGATATGCGGGCGAGAGGCGGGGCCGGCATAGGAATTCCTTTGATGGCCGCCGCCTCACCCATGATCTCCCCGAAGAGATCGGCCATCCAGCGCGGTCTCTCTCGTTCCACGGCAGTGGCGGTTGAAACCCGGGAGCGGGAAACTCCGGACGCCGAGTCATTGAAGACGTCGTCCATGGAAACAGCGTCGTCGTCGGCGTCCATGACGCCATCGTGGTAGTCAGGGCTGGCCCTGAACAGGTCAATGGCGTCAGCCAGGTCCACCGCAGGGGAGAAGTAGAGATGCCTGGAGAGGATCCCCTCTTCAGGCAGCTCCCGGCAGGAGACACAGGAGACGGAGGGCGCCATAGCAGCCGCGGCGTGGTCGGCACCAAGGCATCGAAAACACGCCACGTGCCCGTCACCCGGTGCCAGGGAGGCGAGACAGGAGGCGCAAAGGAGTCCTGAGAAGGACCTAGCCCCAGGAGTGCTCTCAGGTGGCCCTGAAAAGGGCCGTTTGTCCGAGGCCTCTCCCGAGCCGCTGCCACCGGCTTGGGAGAACCGTTGTTCTGTAGATGTAGAAGTCATCTTCTAGGTAGTTTCTCGACGGACCAGACCCGGAGATCCCTCACCCTTTTTACCCCATAAGTGGAAGAACTTTCGTTGTCTTTTGTTTTACCTTTTTTAAGTGGTTATACGCAATAAAAACCGTTGACCCACACCCTATTTGGTCCGTCTCCTTCGGGAATCTCAGCCGCCGACGATCGGGGTTGCCACAGTGGTGGAGGATGCGGGCAACGCGATCCCTTGGCGTACCCCAAATGAGACGACGCAGCCCGAGACAAGGCCGCGGGGGACGAGGCCGCGCCGGGCCGCCGCCGCCGCCAGAGACGCCGCCGCCGCTGCCACAAGAGACAACGCCGCCAGAGATGCCGCCGCTGCCGCCAGAGATGCCGCCGCCGCCGCAAGAGACGCCGCCGCAAAACAGTGATCAGTTAGACGTTGTGTGCGAGTTTGAACAGGTGAGTTTTGAGTTGTGACTTGAAGGTTGTAATGGTGTCTGACTGTTTTATGTGTGGGGGGAGGGAGTTCCAGAGCCTGGGTGCTGAACAGCTGAATGACCGGGCACCCATTGTAGTGAGTCGTTATGTGGGGATACATAGTAGTCCAGCAGATGTTGAGCGGAGGGAGCGGGAGAGAGTGTATTCTTGGAGGAGGTCGCAGAGGTAACTGGGGGCTAGGTTGTGGAGAGCTTTGTAGGTGAGGAGTAGGGTTTTGTATTGGATGCGGTAGTGTACTGGGAGCCAGTGAAGTTGGATGAGGACAGGGGTGATGTGGTCAGATGATTTGGTGCGGGTGATGATCCGGGCGGCTGAGTTCTGAATGATCTGCAGTCTGTTGATGAGTTTGGTGGGGAGTCTGGTGAGGAGGGCGTTGCAGTAGTCTATGCGTGATGTGACAAATGAGTGAACTAGGATTTCAGTGCTGGATTGGGTCAGTGATGGGCGGAGTCTGGCGATGTTGCGGAGGTGGAAGAATGCAGTCCGGGTGATGTTGTGAATATGGGGTGCGATTGAGAGGGTGTTGTCCAGGATGACGCCGAGGCTCTTGACTTTGGAGGAGAAGGGTACTGGGAATCCATCGATGATTATGATTGGAGCTGGGGTGTGTTGTGATTTAGTGAGGGTGGATTTGGATCCGATGAGCAGGGCCTCGGTCTTGTTTCCATTGAGTTTCAGGAAGTTCCTGCTCAACCAGCTCCGGATCTCTTCCAGGCACGTGATGAGGGAGGTGGGGGGGAAGGCAGCGGTGGGTTTGGTGGAGATGTAGACCTGTGTGTCGTCAGCGTAGCAGTGAAAATGGACCCCATGGTGACGGAGGAGTGTGCCCAGCGGGAGGAGGTAAGTGGTGAACAGGAGTGGAACCAAGACTGACCCCTGGGGGACACCCAGTGAGACACCTGAACACCCAGACTTGTGGTTGCTTAGTTGAACAAATTGTTGACGGCCGGTGAGGTAGGATGTAAACCAGGAGAGTGCAGCACCAGTGATCCCAATGCCAGCCAGGCGGTCCAGGAGCAGAGGGTGGGAGATGGTGTCGAGTTGTCCAGTTGGGTCAGCACCAGTGGTGGGCAGAGTAGCTAAAAAATTTACTCAAGTAAAAGTACTGTTACTTTAAGATTATAATTACTAGAGATGTCCGATATTATCGGCCCACCGATATTATCGGCCCGATATTAGCATAAAAATGTAATATCTGTCAATATCGGTATCGGATTTTTTTTTGCCTTAAAACCGATTTTTTTTTTTTTTTTATATCTCAAATAAATGTTTTCAAAATTGTGCAGTACAGTGCACATTGCAATTGACTCATATTTGTGCATTTATTCAATTAAGGTTATTGAGTTTTAGTTAAAGAAACATACTGCTATGTTGCACATAGTTGTTCAGGTACAATGTTTTATCATTTGTGAAGTCAAGTTTGCCCTATTTGTTGTGGGCATTGTCAAGATTATCTCAGGGAGAGTGTAATCCAAACTGTTGTCTGAGACCATTAAAAAAATAAAAATAAACATGGCACTTTTCCCTTAAATTAAGTTGAAGTATTTTTCTTATTTTGCACAGACAATGTTAACATTTGGAAAGCCTTGTTGCATTCAAGAATGCATCCAGTGGGGCATCACAATAACATTAAGCATGTTGTGTTAATTCCACAACAGGAGATATGTAATGTTACCTAAATTAGGTTTGAGGAAGAATAACCCAAATATCGACATCGGTATCGGCTGATATCGGAATCGAAAATTTAGAGTTGGACAATATCGCATATCGGATATCGGCAAAAAAGCCAATATCGGACATCCCTAATAATTACTCAAGTAGAAGTAAAAGTACTCGTAAAAATAATTACTCAAGTAAGAGTAAAAAAGTATGCAGTGAAAAGACTACTCAAGTACTCAAGAGTACAAGTACTGAGTTTCTCCGATTTATTTTTTAAATAAACAGAGCAACACAAACGGTACAAAATAGACACCAACAAAATATAAAACAGCAATGTTCAAATAAAGATAATGTAAATAACATCCTTTTAAATAAAATAAATAAGAGTTTTAAAAATAAAGTGTGTGTGTGTGTGTGTGTGTGTGTGTGTCACTCTGTTCGAGCCTGCATGAGAGTTCAATGTTGTCATTAGCTGTTACGTCTTTCTGACCAATCGCAGTTCAAGGCCGACCTGGGCTGTGCCACTTCGGGAGGGGGCGCTCAGTTACTCCCCTCTAGATAAAAGCGAATTGGTTGCGACGTTGACCCGGCGCCCCCCGAAACGTTGACGGGCCACAGGGAATTCTCCCAACTCTCCCGATTACCACTCTGCGTGTGCGTGCGTCAGAGTTCCCGTTGTCCGGTAATTACCGGTCTTTGACCGGAAAAAAATGAGGAGGACCGAAAATTCTAAGTGTCTCCGGTCAGAATGACCGATTGGAAATAAGGCCCCGTCCACACGGAGCCGAAACGGGCGAAAACGATCCGGTTTCGTTTTATGCTTAATGTTCAAGGCGCTGGTTCTCCACAGAAAAAAGTGGAGCGCATCAACCCTGCGCTCATACAGCATGCGCGCTGTATACAAACATTCAGTCGCGAGGAGATTCAACCATTGAGCAGAACAAAATTGAGCAGGTCCTATGTTCCCGGTTTTCCCCAAAAAGGGTCCTATGTTCCCCTGTAGCCATAGGCTACATACCGGGGAGCATAGGACCCTTTTCCCAGAAAAGGGTCCTATGTTCCCCGCAATCTATCAATCTTTAAAAATATTTAAACTTTGACGCGGCATTCGCGTAATGACAGCCAATCGGCGTTCAACAGAGTGACATGTCTAACGTAACAGCCAATCAGCGTACAACCGGCCAACTCACCGGCCAACACACGCAACGCAGTCCGGGGTGAACTGCAGCATGGAGGAGAAAGTGATTGTTGCCGTTTGCGACTCCCGGAGCTCTTTATATAATAGTATATAATATAATTGTATAATAATATCACGGGGTTTGTTTACCGGCGTATGAATATACTGCGTCAGGTTCTCCGACGTCTCTCCCTCTTCCACAAAAGGTAAAGACATGCAATGGTAATTATCTCGGCCGGAATTTGGCAGTAATGGTGGAAAAAGTAACAGACCGGGGAACATAGAACCCTTTTTAAAAAAAGGGTCCTATGTTCCCCGGTCACATACATATCGGGGAACATAGGACCCTTTTTTGGGAAAAGCAGGGAACATAGGACCCTTTTAAAAAAAAAAGGGTCCTATGTTCCCCAGTCTCATACAAAGAGGGGAACATAGGACTCGGGGAACATAGACACGCTCCCCTATAGACTACCGTAGGTTTATGAACTAAACGGCGGCAAGCTAGCGAAAGCCGGCGGCAAGCTTTGCGGAGCACCGGTATTTAACAACCATGGCGAATCAAAATATGATCACACACTTCTTCTTCTTTATATAGCCTGCCTATCAATTTTTTTAAGTGCAATAAACACGGACAATATCCAACCGTTTTTTTTTCAATTTGACCGGTAAAATGAAACCTTCCCGGTCACATGACCGGCACCAATTTATTCTAGCGGAAACACTGGCGTGCGTGCCTGTGTGTGTGTGCAGGCGTTATTCAATTGCCTCTCGGCCGCTTGTTCCCGCGATCTCGGTCATCACCCATCACCCAACCCTCATGACCATAGGTGAGGATAGGAACGAAGATCGACCGGTAGATCGAGAGCTTTGCCTTGCGACTCAGCTCTCTTTTCGTAACAACGGTGCGGTAAAGCGAACGCAATACCGCCCCCGCTGCTCCGATTCTCCGGCCAATCTCACGCTCCATAGTACCCTCACTCGCGAACAAGACCCCGAGGTACTTGAACTCCTTCACTTGGGCTAAGGAATATTCACGTGATAAAAATAGATCTTGCATGTAATAAAAGAAAAGATCTAAAAAAACTAAGTAACGACCGTCACGTAGCCAAATGGAACGGCGTAAAAGTACCGTTCTTTCTTCAAATATTTACTCAAGTAAAAGTAAAAGTATGTTGCAATAAAACTACTCCTAAAATTACAATTTATCCAAAAAGTTACTCAAGTATTTGTAACGGAGTAAATGTAGCGCGTTCCTACCCACCTCTGGTCAGCACCAGGTTTTTTCAGGATGGGAGTGATGGCAGCCAGCTTGAGAGTGGGGGGTACAGTACCAGTAGTGAGGGAGGAGTTAATTATGTTGGTGATCATGGGGGAGATGGACGGAAGACATGCTTTGACAAGGGAGGTGGGAAGAGGATCGAGTTGACAGGTGGTGGTTTTGGCTTTGCGGATGAGTTCTGAAACGGTCTGTTCTGTTACTGGGGTGAAGTCAGAGAGGGAGCTGATGAGAGGTTGGCCAGAGGTGATCATCCAGGGTGGGTCATCAGAGGGGGTGCGAGATGAGGCCAGTTGTTGGTGAATGGTGTTGATTTTAGAGCTGAAGATGTCCAGGAACGCAGTGCATTGGGTGGTGGAAATGTCTGGAGGGAGGGATTTAGGAGGCTGAAGTAAGTGGCTGACTGTTGAGAAGAGGACTCTGCTGTTGCCTGCACCAGTGTTGATGAGGTTGGAGTAGTATGAGGTTTTGGCAGTGGTGAGGGCATTCTTGTAGTGATGGAGGTGGTCTGAATACATTTGGCGGTGTACAGTGAGTTGAGTCTTATTGTAGAGTCGCTCCAGTCGACGACCAGTGGCTTTGAGCTGGCGCAGATGAGGAGTGAACCAGGGAGCAGTGTGGGTGAATGAGACTGAGCGGGTTTTCAGGGGGGCCAGGGTGGTGAGGCAGTTATTGTAGTGAGTCACCAGGTCAGTCAAGGAGGAAGCTGGGGGAGGATTGGGGTAGGAGCTGATCATGGTGGAGAGGTCTGTGGTGTTGATAAGTTTGATGTTTCTGAAGGAGATGGTCCGTTGTTCCTTGGTTTTGTGTAGTTGGGTATGAATGTCAAAAAGTACAGCTTTGTGGTCGGAGATGGGGAAATCAATGACATCAAGGTTAGTGGGAGTGATGTCAGTGCAGCAGATTAAATCCAGAATGTGACCTTTGTTATGGGTTGGGAGGTTGACATGTTGTGTGATGCCAAGACAGTCCAGAAGTGATGTGAAGTCATTAGCAAAAGTACAGGATGGGTTGTCAATGTGGATGTTGAAATCACCAAGGAGGATAACAGTGGGGGACATTGCACATACAGATGTAAGCAGTGATGAGAATTCATTGAGGAAAACGGCAGAGGGTTTTGGTGGTCTGTAAATGGTGACAATGATAGTGGGTTTGGGGCCTGAGAGTTTTACAGCTAGACATTTAAAGGAGGAGTGAATGGGGACTGTGACAGTGGTGACTTTGATGTTATCACGATGGAGGAGAGCGAGGCCACCTCCCCTCCCATTAACCCGGGGTTTACTAATAAAAGAAAAACCTGGTGGGACAGCCTCATTTAGATGGGAGAAGTCATTTGGTTGTTGCCAGGTCTCAGTGAGGCAGAGAATGTCTAGGCTCTGGTCAACAATAAAGTCATTTATCAAAAGGGCCTTATTACTGAGGGATCTGGTGTTCAGCAGACAGAGTTTCAGACAGGTGAGTAGAGTGTAGCAGGTTGCTTTGAGCAGAGAGGACAGTACACTGTGATTGACGGGACTGACCGTACGGGCTGTGCGAGGAGGGGGGCGGGGCCCAGTGGACCAGAAGGAGCGGATGTTTTTGTTGCTGGTGTGAGTGTACTGAAAATTCCGTCCAGAGCCTCGGTGGATGTATTTTGGTTGTTTGAGAATGTCATGGTGGGATGCAAGCTGAGGTGGGGGGGTCCTTGAGAAGATGCGTAGACGTAACATCTCCGTTACCGAGTAACGGAGCGGCAGAGATGCGCTCGTTACGTGAGAGTCAAACATGGCGCAATCCAGAGGAACAGGTTAAAAATCCACAGGTTGTGAAGTCGGAAGAAGCCAGCGGTAGCAGGCGATTATGGTGAAGCCACAGAGCCAGCACAGCGGAGGCAGAGGAGTGGAGCAAGCCGGTTGTAGCTACGCTGGAGACGGGGAAGCCAGTTGGACGGCGCCGGGGGTTAGCAGCAGTCTAGCCGGCCAGCAGGTGTCATCCACCAACAGCTGCACGACTCCACGCGCAAAACACAAAACAAAACACGCAGACGTTTAACGTTCAGAAATAAATAAAGAAAACTGACGAAGTTACTTAACTTAACTTTGTAGTCCGATCCGAGGTCCAGAAGGGTTTCAGACAGAAGGTGCTGAAAGTAAGCAAAAGAATACTGATAAAAAGTTAAAAGACTAGTAAGAAAAAGAAAATATGTGGCGTTGTCAGCGGTTGAGCGTAGGTGCTACAAGTCGGTGAAGACAGCGGTACTGCGGGCTTACGAACAAGTGCCAGAGTTTTACAGGCAGCATTTTAGAAATTGGAGGAAAGGTGACCGGCAAAACGTACTCTGAAGTGGCCAGAGACCTTGTTGGTTATTTTAACCTCTGGTGTTCCGCAGTCAATGTAGCAAGCTTGGACCAACTGTGACTTAGTGGTATTGGAGCAGTTTAGAAACATTGTACCAGAGCATCTGGCTGCCTTTATCAATGAGCACAAGGTTAAAACGCTGCAGAGGCTGCCGTACTCTCGGACAAGTATGCTTTAACTCATAGAAATAACGGTACAGCCTAGACCTGTCAGTCACACTCGTGATGACTGTCAGACGACTCGTTACCATGGGAACAATAGTGGTCAGTTTGTGGTTAGACAGGCTTCCTCATATAGGGATAAGGCTGAATCTGAAAGGTGCAATTATTGTGGGGAAAGTGGTAATTGGAAGAAGGACTGTCCGTCACTACGGAATAAACTCACAAGCAGGTCAAACTTCAGCAGACCATACTCCGCTAAAGGGGTTGGATGCGTGGCGAATGTTCGTCAGTCGAATCCCACACCCAACGATGAGCAGGTGAACAAAATCCCTACGGAGGGTACTGCTTCGGAAGGGGGTTCAGGTTGTGGGGTGCCGGGCCGTCTTGTGGAAGGCCAGTGCTTTTCTGAATCCGCTTTTGGGCACGTAGGCGAAGGCTACACTAGAGTGTTAACTGCGTGTGCGGTTACACGTGCAAACAGTCATTCGCAGGTCATGGATGGGTCGAGTGCAAATAAACGTGCATGCCCACAAATACCGAATTGGCCATCAACGTTAGATCGTGATGATTTTATTCTGGCTCAGAAAGAAGATGATGGGTTAACAGAATTAAGGGATGGGGTTTTGTCAGGGGAAGAATTGCAGAGAGCAGACCAGGGATATTTGAGTCATGATGGATTGCTTAACCGTAAATTTGTATCCTTGAAAGATTGAGACGTTGTGCCAAGGAAATACAGGGAACAAGTGTTAAGTACAGCGCATGGGGAGGGGGCTGGACACTTCGGGGTGAATAAGACATATGATCGGCTACTACAGCATTTCTAATGGCCGTGATTGACGCGTGATGTGTCAGCGTATATTAAAACATGTCATACCTGTCAAATAGCTGGTGAGCCAAATCAGTGGGACAGCCATTTGAACATCTGTTAATATACTGTGTTGGTCCACTACCCCCATTGAAGTCGGGTTTGAAATATTTGTTGACCGTAATGTGCCAAACAACGAGATCTCCTGCAGCATTCCTGATAAGGAGTATACACACAAAGTCCATCGTTAAAGCCCTGTCTCAATTTAACTCCGTTTTTGGGATTCCGAAAGTAATTCAATCTGTCCGTGGCAGGAATTTCACTTCCAAGATGTTTGCAGAGGTTTTGAATCAACTTCGGGTGAAGCATAGCCTGAGTAGCGCATATCCTCCCCAGAGCCAAGGTGCGCTCAAGCGATTTAATTCCACCTTAAAGTCTTTGCTGCGAGCGTACTGTTCAGAGTTACAGTGCGATTGGGAAGAAGGCCTCCCGTGGTTGCTGTTGGCAGCACAGGAAGTATCGCAAGATAGTCTATGTTTTAGCCCAAATGATGTAGTATTTGCACACAAGGTTCACGGTCCAATGTCCATGCTTAAGGATGGCTTGTGCCGTGTTCATTTGGAAAAAGGTCGCTGAGTCAGGATCACTTGTAACTCACTTTATTTGGTAAAGGTTCGCTATGATATCTATAAAGCAAAAGGAGAGGAATTTTCTATACACGCGTGGAGATACGCTTAGTAAGACATCCGATGGATGCGTTACATGGAGCGTTCTGCCCTCCTGGGCTATGTGTTGTGACTTTTATACTCGGCAGGCGTGGACTCCATAATGTGCTCTGATTGGCTAAGCATGGTGCTGAGCTCCCGCCTCCTGGATACCCGTATGTGTACTCGGTGCAGGTCCCTTGTGGCTATGTGTGGGCATCACGACTTGGTTTGTGGCTTGGTGCTGAGCTCTTGTGGCTATGTGTGGGATTTACACTTGTTTTTGTGGCCTTGAGTGTCTGGGTTTCCCCTACACCTGGCCTGTTGTTATCTCCGGAATTCATACCTGAATGAATGGCTCCTTGTATGAGCCGGTATGTGCGCAAAGAAGAACTTGGCTAAATCTCAGGCACGAATGAAGGAGACTTTCGATTGAGACACAGATCTGGGGGATCAGGTATTGACGTTATTGCCAATCCCTGGCTCACCGTTTTGGGCAGAATTTTCTGGCCCTTATGATATTGTTTTCCAAGTCACTGATCAAGACTACCTAATTCCATCACCAAATCGTAGGAAATCTACTCATCTTTGTCACGTCAATTTATTAAAATCAAATTATTCTCCGTCGTCCAGGAGTGACTTGACTGGGGATGCTGTTGGATCTGCTTTGCTGGCAGTCGGGGGTACAGCTTCGTCTTCTCCCATGGTAGCAGCTGCTGGAGAGGATGAAAGTAGCCCTGATGACTGTTTGTTATTGCCACGACTGAAAAAAACGGAAGTGTTGAATAACCTTGATGGCCTATGGCGGCATATGTCTGAGAAACAGAGGGGTGAACTAAAACAATGATTGTCATTTTCATCTTTATTTTCCGATGTACCGACATAGACGAACATGATGGAGCACGATATAGATGTCAGTGATGCTGGACCAAATAGGCAGCGTTTCTCCCGTGTCCCAATGGCCAAACAGTAAATCTTTGAAACTGAGGTCCAGTATTTGATTGACAATGGGCTGGCTAAATCATCCTACTCCAGTTGGGCGTCACTGTGCTTGCTGGTAGCAAAACCAGACAGCACGTTTAGATTATGCACGGATTACCGCAAAGATAACATGGTAACTAAGCCTGACTCCTTTCCACTTCCAGGACTGTATAGACCGTGTAGGGCAGGGGTGGGGAACCTTTTTCTCATCAAGGGCCATTTCAATTTTTCCAAAGTCCTCAGAGGGCCGTACCATTATGAACACATAACTAAAGATGAAAAAAAAGACAAAAAAAGTCTATAACTGCTGTGTTACTAAGCCTCATGTTTGCTGCATTTCTAGACTCACCTAATGTGATGGCTGGAACTGTTTTTCTCTAGCAAGGCGTCTGATGTCAGCTGGCAGTCATGATGATGCTACTCCAGGGATGGGCAACTTTCATGATAAAGAGGGCCACATTTTTTATCATAACCATCGGAGGGCCACATGACTGCACACTTCAACTATACGTGAGCTGAGAGAAGCTACATAATTGAATTTGGTAGATGATTTCCTGTATTCTGGTGCATTTTGGCGATGGCCACTACCTAAAAAATCGTCCAGAATCATAACCTATGTACGGTATGTTAATTGAACCAACATACATTAATTTCATGTTTTCCATGCTCAAACAGCCACATGAATGGTCAGTATTTTTATCAGTGCAAAGGGCTCACATACATCATCATTCAATGAAGTCAAAAAACTGAAAAACAGTGGCCTGTAGCGGTATCGTATTCACTGTGTATGTTGTATAGTGCGTGCCCCCTTTAAGGGAAGGGGGCGTGGCACCCACCTGGTGTTACAACGCAGGTCTTAAGGAACGCACCTCTGGCTGTGCGGGTTCTGTGTTTTGGGAAATAAATCCTTCTCGTGTTTTTCACCGGAAATCAAGTCTCCGTCTCCATTTCATTGCGATCTCCTACATTGGTGACCCTGACAGTTTCCGGACGTTTTACCGGATTACTGTTCTATGCGCTGGAAGAGCGAGGACGCGCAGATCGGAGATTGGGCTATGGAGTTCGATTCGGCGGAAGGTTCCGTGGCTGCTGCTCCGGTGATGGCAGTCTCCCTGAAGCTCCCGGAGTTTTGGGAACGGCAGCCGCGGGTCTGGTTCGCGCAAGCGGAGGCGCAATTCGCGCTGAAGGGGATTACTGCGGATGAAACCAAGTTTTATTATGTAGTCTCCGCGCTTGGTGGCTCGACGGCGGCCAGAGCGATGTATATTCTCGAGGACCCCCCGGCCCGTGGGAAGTATGCATTGCTAAAGGGGTTCCTGATGGAGACGTTCTGTTTGTCGGAGGCTGAACGGGGCGAGCAGCTTCTGGCATTGAATGGCCTCGGGGACTCCAAACCATCGGAGCTCATGGATCACATGCTCAATCTCCTGGGGAGTAATAGGCCTTGTTTTTTGTTTCGGGCTTTATTTATGCAGCAGCTGCCAGTGCGTGTTAGGGCAGCTCTAGCCAACAGCGACACCACGGACTTTCGGGCTCTGGCTAGGGAGGCGGATCGCTTTTTCGCCGCCGGGCGCGAGCGCTGCACGGCCGTATTGGCTCACACCACTGGCGACCTGGAGATGACGGACACCATCGCTGTGGCCGCGGCGACACGACGACAGCCACAGCAGTCTGCAGGCCTGTGCTATTTCCACGCCCTGTATGGACCCAAAGCTAGGAGGTGCCGCCCCCCGTGCAGTTTCGTGGCATCGGGAAATGCACGGGCCGGCACTCGCTAGCTGCCGTGTGTGTCGGCCGTTCTGGGGGTCTGTTATTCATCACAGATACAGGCTCTGGGCGACGGTTCCTGTGTGACACGGGGGCCCAGGTGAGCGTTCTGCCCGCGTCACGCATTGACAGAATAGGGGGCGGCCACGGCCCCGCCCTGGAGGCCGCCAACGGCAGCCCCATCCGCACCTTTGGGACTAGGACTGTTAATTTATGTTTCGGGGGTCAGCGTTTCGGCTGGGATTTTGTCACCGCGGAGGTCTCCACACCCCTCCTCGGCGCCGATTTCCTCTGCGCCAATGGCCTTTTGGTGGATGTGATGAACCGGCGCTTGATAAGTGCTGAGACTTTTAGCTCCCTGGCATGTGAGCTCAGTGGCTCGGGCACGACGAAGCTGTCGGGCGCACTCTCACCCTCCGATGTGTTTTCCCCCCTCCTCGCGGAATTCCCGGAGCTTACGGAGCCCACGTTCTCAGCTGCCGCCACCAAGCACGGAGTGGAGCATCACATCGCGACCACTGGCCCGCCGGTCTACGCCAGGGCCCGGCGCCTCGACTCTGCTAAGCTCGCCGTTGCTAGGTCTGAGTTTGACACCCTGGAGCGTCTTGGAATTGTCCGGCGATCGGACAGCCCCTGGGCTTCCCCGCTCCACATCGTCTCGAAGCCTGGCGGTGGGTGGCGTCCATGTGGGGATTACCGCCGGCTCAATGACATTACGGTGCCCGACCGCTATCCGATTCCCCACATCCAGGACTTTTCTGCCCGCCTGGCCGGTGCGGTAGTGTTCTCCAAGGTGGACCTCGTTCGGGGCTATCACCAGGTGCCCGTCCAGCCGCAGGACGTCCCGAAGACGGCGGTGATCACTCCGTTTGGACTATTTGAGTTTTTACGGATGCCGTTCGGCCTGAAGAACGCAGCCCAGGCCTTTCAGCGCCTGATGGACACCGTGCTGCGGGACCTGCCATTCCTGTTCGTTTACCTGGATGACATTCTGATCGCCAGCGCCTCCACGGCCGAGCACATGAAGCATCTGCGAACACTCTTCGAGCGGCTCAGCCAGCATGGCCTGATTGTCAATCCAGCCAAGTGCCAATTCGGCCGGATCGCCATTGACTTCCTGGGCCACCGCATCACCAAGGAGGGAGCTGTTCCCCTGCCCTCGAAGGTGGCTGCAGTGGCGGACTTCCAGCGCCCTCTTACAGTTCGGGCCCTGCAGGAGTTTTTGGGGATGGTGAATTTTTATCACCGTTTTGTTCCCCGTGCGGCCCGGCTCATGCGGCCCCTGTATGAGGCACTCAAGGGTAAGACAACAAAGCATATTATTGACTGGACCGCTGAGAGAGAGGCGGCCTTTGGGGACACTAAACGGGCATTGGCCGAGGCGACTATGCTGGCGCATCCTTTGCCTGCGGCGCTGATTGCCCTGACCACCGACGCTTCGGACTATGCTGTTGGTGCCGTGCACGAGCAGTTGGTGAACGGCGTCTGGCAGCCGCTGGCATTCTTCAGCCGGCAGCTCCGCCCCTGCGAACGGAAATATAGCACCTTCGATCGAGAGCTCCTCGGCCTTTACCTCGCCATTAGGCATTTCCGTTTCCTGTTGGAGGCTCGGCCATTCTCCGTTTTCGTGGACCACAAGCCGTTGACGTTCGCGATGGCGAAGGTTTCGGAGCCGTGGTCTGCCCGTCAGCAGCGACAGCTGGCCTACATCTCCGAGTTTACCACGGACATCCGCCATGTGGCGGGTAAGGACAATCACGTGGCTGATTGCCTCTCCCGGGCCATCGCAGGAGCTGTCCACCTGGGAATCGACTACACCAGCATGGCAGGTGATCAGGCCTCCGACCCGGAGGTCCAGGCTCTGAGGACAGCTGTCACGGGACTCAGGTTGGAGGACATCAAGTACGACAACGTCGGTGCCACGCTCCTGTGTGACGTCTCCACTGGACAGCCAAGGCCGGTCGTGCCCGGCAGTTGGAGGCGTCAGGTTTTCGATGCCGTGCACGGCCTTGCCCATCCTGGGCGGAGGACATCACAGCAGCTGGTGGCCGGGAAGTTTGTCTGGCATGGCCTTAAGAAGGACATTCGGGACTGGGCTCGGGCCTGCGTGGTTTGCCAGCGAGCCAAGGTGCATCGGCATGTGACTGCTCCGCTGGCGCATTTTTCAGTGCCGGAGCGGCGGTTCGACCACGTGCATGTGGACCTGGTGGGGCCCCTGCCGCCCTCTCAAGGGTTCAGCTACCTCCTAACGATGGTGGACAGGACCACCCGTTGGCCGGAGGCTGTCCCGCTGGCATCCACTACGACCTCTGACGTGGCCCGGGCGTTCATAGGCACCTGGGTCGCCCGGTTTGGCCCCCCTTCTGATGTCTCCTCTGACAGGGGACCTCAGTTCACTTCCGAGCTGTGGAATGCGGTCGCCGGGGGCCTGGGTGTGCGGCTCCATCGAACAACCGCTTATCACCCCCAGGCTAATGGGTTGTGTGAGCGGTTTCATCGCTCCTTGAAAGCTGCACTCCGGGCCAGCCTTACGGATGACGGTTGGGTCGATAGGCTCCCCTGGGTCATGTTGGGCCTCCGGACTGCCCCTAAGGAGGACCTGCGGGCTTCGTCGGCCGAGCTGGTTTACGGACAGCCACTACGGGTTCCTGGGGATTTCATCCCCACCGCCACAGCTCCCTGGTCGGCAGCCCAGGAGCGGACCTCGCTCCAGGACAGGGTCCGGGGTTTCACGCCGGTGCCCACCTCGCAGCACGGCCTCCCGAAGGCTTGTGTGCCGCCCAGCCTGCGGACGGCGGGGTATGTGTTCATCCGCCATGATGCCCATCGGGGTCCTTTCCGTCCTCCCTACGACGGTCCGTTTCGCGTCCTGGAGGCCGGTGACAAGGCCTTCTTGGTAGACATCGGGGGCAGGCCTGACTACATTTCGGTCGATCGCCTCAAGCCAGCCCACCTGGATCTGGACCAGCCCGTGGGGTTGGCTCTGCCCCCGCGGCGGGGTCGTCCTCCGGTTTCCAAGCCACACCGCCTCATGACTCCTGCACTGCCTGCTGTGGCCCCCGCACCGGTTCCGCTGAGTCGTTTCGGGCGGGTGCTCAGGGCTCCTTCCCGTTGGCCTTGACTGTTTGGGAGTGTGAATTCTGGGGGGGCGTCTGTAGCGGTATCGTATTCACTGTGTATGTTGTATAGTGCGTGCCCCCTTTAAGGGAAGGGGGCGTGGCACCCACCTGGTGTTACAACGCAGGTCTTAAGGAACGCACCTCTGGCTGTGCGGGTTCTGTGTTTTGGGAAATAAATCCTTCTCGTGTTTTTCACCGGAAATCAAGTCTCCGTCTCCATTTCATTGCGATCTCCTACAGGCCCAACATTATGTGCAACAACTCAATGAACTCAAACCCAACAAGCAGTTGTAGTAGTTGTAGTGGCGACTTAAGTGGATATCTTTAATGACTGATATCGCTTCTAAGCAAACTAGACGCATGGGTTTGCCTTTGAATTCTATGAATTCTTCTCATCTTTCTTGAACGAGTTTTCTGTAACTCGATAAATTTATTATTATAAAAAAATATTATAATTTTTTTATTTTTTAATTATGTGCAGGCTGAGTGGGCATGCAGGCCGCGGGCCACATGCCCGCGGGCCGCATGGGGAACTGGCCCGCCAGTTCCCCATCCCTGGTGTAGGGGCTGCGAAGTTTGTTACAAAATTGGATCTTCTCAAAGGGCATTATTAGATCCCATTAACAAAGCACGCATAGGAGGTATCTGCCTTTGTCACTCTGTCTGGCTTATACTCTTACAATGTGATGAGTTTTGGTTTGCGTAATGTGGCTGTAATGTGGCCTGCGGCCTTCCAACGTCTTATGGATCACGTAATAGCTGGGCTTTAGGGTTGTGCCGTTTATCTGGACAATGTTGTGACAGTCGGTGATACCTGGGCCTAACATTTGTCCAGATTGGCGGCGCTGTTTGAGAGGCTTCGGGGGCTAACTTAACAGTGAATTAAGCAAAGTGTGAATTTCTGCAGGCTAAGGTTGTCTACTGGGAAAGGTGGTGGGGCAAGGAGAGGTGAGGCCAGTGCGGGCCAAAGTGATATGGCTATAGACAATTTCCCACCTCCTTCAACAAAAAAGGAGTTGATGCCAATTTTTTTGGCAGGTTTGGATACTACCAGAGTTTTTGTTCTAACTTTTCTACGGTGGTTGCCCCACTGACTAATTTGTTGAAGGGATAAGCTCAGTTTATCTGTACTGACGAGTGCAAAAGCGCTTTTGATAATGCTAGATTGTTGCTCAGCAAAGCACCTGTCCTAGCGGCTCCCAGCTAGACCATCCATTTAAGATCCAGGTGGATGCCAGCCAGGTTGGGGCAGGTGCAGTGCTATTACAAACGGATGGGCAGGACATAGACCGTCCTGTCTGTTATTTTTCCAGAAGTTTAATCTCCACTAGTTAAATTATTCCACGATCGAAAAAGAAGCGCTGGCCCTGGTATGGTCACCTCAGCATTTCAATGTGTATGTTGGTGGGGGTGTTCATCCGGTTGTGGTGTTTTCGGATCACAATCCTTTAACTTTTCTACACTCAATGCAGAATCCGAATCGGAGCCTGATGCATCAGGCGTTGTTTTTGCAGCCCTACAATATTCAGATTTGCCACATTCGGGGCATGGACAACGCAATGGCAGATGCGTTGTCCCGCGCCCCGGAGTTGGTGGAATAGGTGGTTGATTTCATGCATGTAATTATTTCACTCCTCCCTTGTCCCTCTTAAAGTGCTTTTCCGGGCCCGGATTTGCTGTGGGACAGGAGGACAGGTGACTGGTGGGCGAGAGGAGTGGTACAATGTAAAAAATAAAAAGTTGGGCAAACTCAAAATTGCAAGGCAACTTACTGCAATAATTTTTTGAGTTTTGAGCCCATCAAAAACGTGATTTTCTTCTTTAGACAAACTTGAAAGTGGGAGTTATACCAACTAAGATTTTTATATTTTACAAACTCAAAAAAATAAGTCAGGGGTGTTAACTTAATATTTCAAATTAAGGTTAATATTATTTAAAAAAAAACAACATTTCAAAGAATGCAAAACGAGTTTTAAGTTCACTTTATTAAAATTAATAATTTGAAACTTCCATTTTACATTTCTGAATGCCAGACAGCAATAGAACAAGAAACATGTAGCTAGTTCAGCAGCAGAGAATCGCTGTCTAAATGCAGCAAACCAAAGAGCAGAACAAGTTTGACATTATGGTCAAACTTGTTCTGCACGAGACGGGAGCCCAGGTTAAACGGTGACGCAACTCTCGTGCCTCATACACCGCACGATCCCCAGAGCTGCCATTATTTAACACACATCCGCAACACACAGCGCACCGCACACCCAACCAACGGATATGCAAGTCTCGGTAACGGTGGCGGCAACACTACGCACAATAAACAACGCACAAACAATAAAGACCCCAAACCCGTTAACCCAACTTAACCTAACAGAAACAAATTGACAAAAGGCAATAAACCCCTTTTTCCCAACCGGCATCACGAATACCCAGACTCCCCGGGGGGTAGTGTCGAAATGCGCATGCACACCGTAGTTGGCCCAGCCTCAGACAGAGTCTGACTTAAACCCGTGTGTCTTGTTAACAAAGAGACTACAGTGAGCCCAACTCTTGACCCAAAACTCAACATTGTTGGTTGGACTAAATTGCATTGCACAGTTGTACATGAATACTTAATGTTTTATATTCATTTTACTCAGAAATCATAATGAGACCAACAATTTTGAGTTTTCGTTTTTACAGTGTAGTGTGTATGAGTGTTATTGAAAAAGCTTCACTAATGGTAAACGAATGGTGAACGAATGATGAACGAATGAGAAACAACTCAGTATGATGCATGACTTTACATGAAGGCACACACGGGGGCGGTTCACGGCACAGGCGAACCAGGTGCCACGAGCACTAAAATCACAGGAAAAGTCAATTGGGCAGTTTGCTAATTCATAGAATGATTAATTAATACACTATTCCGTAGTCTGTTTACCAGTAACTCCTCAGTAGTTACTGAGGTTTTAACTGTGATTATTCAGAAAGATCTGGAAACATGCCGCATCGTTTTTGGTCAGGGAATAATTTAACGTGAATAGTTCAAATGTCAAGGTAATGTACTCATGAATCGACATTTGTCAGTAGTGACATTTCTTACATGGGAATGGAGATCGAAGGAAGTGTTCACTTCATGTGAATGATGATAAGACAATAGTATGCAGGGAGATATGCTTTTTCAAAGATGTGTTTTATTGTAAGAAGTAATAAAGTATAAAATGTAATAAAGTAGTAGTATGTATAAAATATGAAAAGCATGCAATATCAAAATACAAAAGCTTAAAGTATAAATGTAAGTATAAGTAACTAAGAAAGAGAGTGTCGACATCATCTTCGCTTACACCGTTTATCTGATATGTTTACGATCCTCACTTCCGGGCTTCACTGATTCGCTAGTCAAGCTGCTAGCCCTCCACCAATCAATCAAAAGACTGAACGACTCTAATGGCCGATTACACATGTTGAATCGGCTGATAAGATCGCAGAAGTGGCCGATTTCACCATACACACCAAAGAGACACATGTCACCGACCTCTCAAGTCTCACCGATGCCGATGTTCGGCCCGGTGTGTCACCGCCTTTAGTCTGTTTACCAGTAACTCCTCAGTAGTTACTGAATAACTGTCACTTAGGGCCCCAGTTAGGGCCCCAGTCATTCATCAATCGTTACTCATTCGTTCCTCAGTAGCTACCCACGTTTTGCAGTTCAGATGGCCGGATGCAGGAACACGAAGGCTGCCTCTATTAGTGCCCTTCCATCTCCTGTGTAAACTTGGACTTTGCCTCTCTCCAAATCTAGCTGGTTGAAAGGCTGTCCAAAAAAACAACCCAGACACAATGCTACTCATGACATAGCGTCAGGCCTTGAAAGTCTGTGCCCGAGGATGCACTCACGGTCAATACAAAAATAATACTTGTGTGCCAGTGTGCGTGTGTACCACTGCCTCTGAAGTGTCAGTGGAAGGCCCCTTTGAGTCCTCAATACCCTCCTGTTCCTATTTAACGGGGTTCATCTTTAATTTACCAGATTGAGATAATTTCCCTTTTAATCCCTTCAGAGGAGCGACCTGCTAAATTCCCTGATTAAGTCTTTGATATTCACACACATGCACACAATCAAGATGAATGGCAAGCATTCACAGCGAGCAGCCTTCAGTTATCTGAGGCGTTGACAACCTCTAGCGACGCTGGGCACAGTTTGATGGGGACGGCCGCGTGTGTGTGTGGGGGGGCTTGTGTAATTATATTGAGATGATTGAGATGAAGTCCCCATCAGGATGTTGTTATGACGACACAAGCATTTTAAGCCTTTAAACCAGGATTACTCTTCCCTCAGCACATCTCATTATGGATGATTATTAAAACCCACACAAGCGCACACACACACAACTTTTAATACTTGCATACTAATTATGGGCTGGTTTCCCTGGAGACTGAACCTTGACTCTCAAGGTCTCCAAAGAGACCCACATCTTGAGAACAAATTGAATCATTTAGAAAACCAAACCCATGCTCTGAATCTATATTTAATAGTCAAAGGGCTGCTCTTCGGAGAATTAAAACACTGTCCACAATTCCTGAGAGGTTTTATGTTGTTATGTTGCTCCGCCGTCTCGCGGGCACGGCTATTTGAATACACCAGTGTCAGCACCAACTGCATAACCCCTGTTTGAATGCCCTTCCCTGTTGATACACGGCTGAGAGAATTGTCAAGGGTGAGCGAGCCCACCCTTTGGCCATGTCCGGTACAAAGCAGTACAGCTCAGAGTAACAGGAGCTTGCCCTGCCTGCTCATTCTCCCTGAAGCCATTAATCACACAGCAGTGCAGACCTGCACAGCCACACACCTGACACAAGAACATTCAAACACATACACACACACCTAACACACACACCTGACCATTGTAAGTTAAATGCTTGTTGACAGCATAGCTTCGGGTAGCTTGGCTTAAAGGTATTTTCCTTGAATTGTTAAGGACTGTAGACAGTGATGAAGGCAGGAAAAAAGAGAAAAACTTCTTAGTTCACACACGAGAATAACAACTTGATGTGTCAGGCTCAAGTACACGCGCGCGCACACACACACACACACACACACACACACACACACACACACACACACACACACACACACACACACACACACACACACACACACACACACACACACACACACACACAGAGTCCCTGCAGCATGGGTCACAAGCACAAATAGATTTATAGAGAATCATAGGGATTCTATTAGTGTATGCTGTCCAACTATGTAGGTAACAGTTTAATGTAATGCTACGTGATGGAAACAAACAAACCAAAGTAGTGATGTAAACGTGCCTTAATCCACAGTAGATACATATGAGATGGAGAAACATCTGGCTGTCTCATATGGGGTCAGAACAGTCTCATTAATAATGAATGCACAGAGAAGGATTCACAAATGTATTTTGTGATTTATATATAAATTACTCTCTTCCCACAAATACATTTCAATGCACACATAAATGGATATCGGTATGTATAAATGTAAAATAAATCCATAAACAAAAATAAGTTTCACAAACACATTTCTAATCCACACACAAATGTACCTTGTTTTAAATAAATGTAATATAAATCCATAAATATATTAATTAAAAAAATATTTGCAATTTTCATCACAATGTATTTGGATGTTGTAACATTTATATACAAACTGTTAAACTTGTATTTACAAGACGTTTTTCATTTGTGAACTTACTTGCATTTGTGAGGGAACTGGTCTGTATTTATGTGTGGATTTTTGAGACTCTCCTGACGTCGCTAGATTCACAAATGCATTTTTTTCAACAAGGAAGTCTCTGTAGCCAATCAGATGCCTCCCTCGTTTTCAGTCAACCACATGATTGCTGTGACTGGGTTTTTACGTCGGTGCCGTTTACTACTTTAACGGCACCGATAATCCCAAAACCCAGTCGAAATTAGATGGAAAAAGTGTCGTGACGCAGCATTCACTTCTTCACCACCTAGAGATTGTTATGTACGATCATTCAAAAAACCATGTTCTTTCCGATAGAGTAGACATTTGACAGAGAACCGGGAGGCTCGGAGGCTGGACTCAGAGGTCGGAACTGCAGCCATGTGATTGGCTGAAAACGAGGGAGGCATCTGATTGGCTACAGAGAGTTCCTTGTTGAAAAAAATGCATTTGTGAATCTAGCGACGTCAGGAGAGTCTCAAAAATCCACACATAAATGCAGACAGTTTCACACACAGATGCAAACAAGCTCACAAATGAAAAGCGTCTTGTAAATTCAAGTTTAACAGTTTGTACATAAATGTAACAACATCCAAATACATTTTTGATGAAAATTGCAAATCTTTTTTAAATTAATATATTTATGGATTTATATTACCTTTATTTAAAACAAGACATATTTGTGTGTGGATCAGAAATATGTTTGTGAAACTTATTTTTGTTTATGGATTTATTTTACATTTATACATGCCGATATCCATTTGTGTGTGCATTGAAATGTATTTGTGAGAAGAGAGTAATTTATGTATAAATCAGAAAAAACATTTGTGAATCCTTCTCTGTGCATTCATTAATAATGAGACTGTTCTGACTCCATAGTCTCAGGCTATGTTTACATGATGATGGTCTGAACAGAAGACGCAGAAGTGGCGTCGCGCCTTCACTTTTTATTCCACGTTTAGACAAGCGTTTTTGGGAGGAAATCTGCGTGCATACGACGACGCAAAAGTGTGTGGAATTCGATTGGGTATGCATGCCAGGCGGCATGGTGGTGCTGTGCTACACCAGTGGCGGCTGGTGGAACTTATTTGAGGGGGGGCTGAACGTTTGCATTACAAACCCCTGTAGGGGGGTCTGGGGGCATCCTCCCCCACAATAATTTTTGTGATTTTCACAAACAATCAAAGCATTCTGGTGCATTTTGACAAAATAGTAAAGGCAAAAAAAGAACATTTACTTACAAAGACGAATGGGGCCAGGGAACTAAGTTTTAAGTTAATTTATTTGCCTTTTAGAAATCAGCAACATTAAGAGTGCAGATACATCATCAATAACTGTGATTTACACACAAAGTAACATTCTCTCATTCTCTGTGTGTGTGAGTGAGAGTGAGAGTGAGAGAGAGATAGAGAGAGAGAGAGAGAGAGAGAGAGAGAGAGAGAGAGAGAGAGAGAGAGAGAGAGAGAGAGAGAGAGAGAGAGAGATAATGGGTAAGTGTGTTATGGCCAAGCCATTGTGTTGGTAAACGTCACTCATAAAACAGTCTGCATTGGTATGCATTTAGAAAAATACAATGAAATATGAATCCCACGAAATTCATGTAAATGTGCAAACTTTTGTGTGTGGTTGTTGAAGACACACTTAAGGCATGATACCAACATAGGTTTACAGAGGACTACATACAATATGCACACTGAAGGCCTGGTCCCACCATAGGTTTGCACTTTGAAGAAAACTATATACAGTTCACTTGAAAGGGGTGGGGGGAGGTTGTGAGGGTGTGCAACCAGTGTCCACCTCAAGGGAAATACATATAGGCTAGCCTCTAGCATGGCTAGCTTCACACGGTTGTTCATATGCACTCTTGCTCGCTCGTGTTTTTTTCATCCGTTCTGACAGATGGTCTGTCAACCCTGTCTGTGTCCACGAACTATCACACGCATTTGCTTTAAAAAGTATACAAGGAAAGCAAAAAATTGCATTGGCATAGCCACAGCTAGTTAGCCAAGCCTGAACCAAACTCTGGAAAAACTTCTCTTGTAGGCTCTATCCTTTTCTCCTGCTTGGTTATGTTCACATCTGGCTTTTCTGCGCCGAGTTCTTTTACTTGCAATTTTTCTGCAAATATTCTTCTTTCGAGGGATTCATAAGCAAAGGCTTAACTGAATATGGGGCTAGCTGAACTCACAGGGAAACAGTGGTAGCAGTACTCAAGGTCGCCATCTTGCTGATCTGAGGTAATGGCAAATGCGTGGTTACGCGCAGTGGACGGTGCACTGCGCTTGGGGCTATATTTTGAGCGCCCACAAGCCATACAATTCGACGATGCTGATTGGCGAAATTATGTACTTTTCTGCCTAGCAACGGGGGAACCATTGGCTAATAATTCAGGCATGTGGGGCTGAGCGAACTGCGCCCCACGGAAGACATCTAGGCCTACTTCACCAAAATGAACGTTGAACATGTCAGTGAATGAAGATTTAATTATGGGGGATTCTAAAGATATTCTAGAGTAAATGCATTGTTCGAATACAATTATAATAGATTAATTCTCATAATGAGAAAGATTATAAAAAAATAAATATATAAATATATTTTAAAAAAAAAAGATGGCCGGTCGGCGGGAGGGCGGCGCCCCAGCGCCCTCTATAGGAGTAGGGTCTATCTGCAGCCGAAGCCACTTGCCAAACACGCCCATTGCTCTGCCAGATACGCCCATTGCTCTGCCAAACACGCCCATTGCCAAACACGCCCATTGCTCGTTCTATGATGGCCATTAAGGATGAGTCGGTCGCGACTAGGGATGGGCAAAATGATTATTTTCCGGGAACTAGTTCTTTCAGTTCAGTTCACTATAGCGATTTGTTTGTTTGATTCGTTCGTTACGTCAGATTACGTCATTTGACGGCCCTGAGCATAATTTAAGCGATGTCTAGGCTCTACCCTCCGTGAAAATCGACAAGATACACTATATAGTATAACCAAACGTCCCAACAATATTTATACCACTTGCTTACTCTCTATAGAGTCTATATGTCATTCATGGTTTTATATTTATAAAAAAATAATTTACTTTACATTTAATTCTTCATTATTCAGGCATTTCAGAACTTTCATGGTCATAAATAAAAAATACGAACTGCAGTTTAACTTCTTTGTTTGTTCTTGAATTGACGTAGAATGGAGCAAAGACTCCTGGGATTGGGAAATGCGTTTATCCAATAGCAGATGGAGGGCAAGTCTATTTTCTGAAATGTAGGGGGATATATGAGTGGCCCTACGTCGACTGGTATGACCCTAGATACGTCAGACAGAGATTGCGCGCAAATTCGACGGTACAACCTTGTCATTTTTTTACCCAGGTGCCATGAAAACACCATTGCTACCTCTCATTGGCTGAATCTTTGAGAACGTTGTAGACTCAATCGATATAAGTGATGATATACGTCACCACACCCGCACTTAGAACTCGGCCCAGAGATGGCACATAGAGATGGCACCTAACTAAAACTCTCCACATGCCCCGACTTATAGTGGTTTTCACCTCTTTCTATGCTTTTATCCTCGCCTTGAAAAAAAAGTGGTGAAGTGGAGCAGAGAGATCGCCATTTCTGTGCCGAGTTCCAAGTGCGGGTGTGGTGACGTATATCATATGCGTCGAGAGTATGGAGCCAGTTTCCTGCCATAATTCAAACCTGAAAAAAAAAGTTTCAAAGGCTTGTAAGTCTGGGTTTGAAAACTCAACACCTGGTAAAAAAGGTTTTGCAACACTGAAAAAAGAGATTATAACCTGAAAAAAATTCAAACAAAAATTCAAACATCTGTAAACATGATTTTGTGTTCTATTTTATCATCTTCATCATTTTCACCAACACATTTTCAAAGTTCAAACAATTTCACCGGCGCATTTGCAGAGTTTCAAATCTGGCACTGTTCTAACAGTATATTTCATTGTTTCCCGGTTTTGAAACCTTGTAAATGGGATTCTGCAAACAGGTGTTCATACATTGAGAAATAAGTTTTGAAAGGTTGTATATTTAGTTTTAAAAACTTGTAAAGGTGTACGTTTACGCCATTGCAACGTATTTTTTCAGAACTGACTTTTCAGCATTGACTTTTCAGAGATTTGACCACACAGGCGCAAGCTTTGAGTCACGTGAATATTGGCAGTGTTCTGTCGCGCATATGTTTTGAAACTCCTGACAGTCAAGTCTGAAGAAAAAAAAAACGTTCCTGGGGGCGGGACCATTTAGCTTTAAACCTATTGGTTGCTCTCGGCTGACGTACCATATTTTTCGATCTCATAGGTCCAATGAGCTCCATCGGAAGGGGCGTGACTTCGCCACTCTATGGTGCTGCTATGGCACCTGGGTAAACAAATGACAAGGTGGTACCGTCCGCCACTCACGTTAGATAATGATCGCTGTAGGCTTCAATATCATGCAAGCACTTCATACGTTTTATTTTTATTTTGTTCTACAACACAATTGCATGCTTTAATAAAGTATTGTTTTACCTACCATTACGAGTCTTGTTTGGTCTAATATTAATAAGCAGTGCTTAGAGCTACTTGGAAGACGTCATTTAATTCTTACTGCACCACTTTATGTATTAAGGATATTTATGAAAAAAAAGGCACGTATGTGCTTTATAAATGCTTAATATTTACACTTAACCTGGGTAATTTCGCCAGAACATTAGAAAGTCAAAGTAGTAGGCTACATGCATGCATGTTGAACATTTATTCAATCATTTCATCGACCAACAATATCCTGTCACACTTGGTATGGGCCGAGTTGTTTGGCGCCAAACTTAAAGGAGAAAGAGGGGGGGGGGGGGGGGGGGGGGGGTCTTGAAGTCTATAACCCAAGCAACCATGTAAATCCTTCCACTGTCAAACATATTTTGCTCGAATTTGCGCGCTTTCTCTGTCTGACGTATCTTGGGTCATGCCATTCGACGTGGGGCCACTCATATATCCCCCTACATTTCCGAAAATAGACTTGACCTGTTTGGCAGAGCAACGGGCGTTTCTGGCAGAGCAATGGGCGTGTTTGGCAAAGTAATGGGCGTGTCTGGCAGAGCAATGGGCGTGTTTGGCAAGTGGCTCTGGTGCAGATAGACCTACTTGCTCTATAGGCGAGCCGCTATTGTTGTAGCATTAATAATAACAACTTATCTAATTCACTTCAACTAGCTATAAGCAAAAGAGGAATCGGGGAGTCCAGGTCAAGTATAGATGGAGAGTTTATTGCCACCCGCAAACGAGAGACAACAAAGCCGAGTGGTATCCTCGAATACACACTACTGAATGAATCCGGGACAGCTCCTTATATCCCTGATTTTTACACAATACAAAGTTGGACTTTCATCAAATATAGAATTTCTCATCAGTGTCATACTGTGTGGATGTCAGCATACTCCTATGTCTTCTGAGTTTCAATGTGACCTTAGAACATATATTATCCTTATACAAACAGAGATGATGCACATGTGTGAATGTAAGCATTGTCTACAGAAAGTACATCAATATGGGAGTAGACTGGACTCTCTGACTGGTGTGCCACCTGGCCCATCAGGTGAGAATATCCTGGACCCACTCACTGGTGTCACACGGCACACAACATCTAGGTTAGAGGTGATCAGCTCTTCTCCACCATTAAAGTATATATATGATATGTAGGCCTAATAATAATCATAGTTTAACATAGAATGTAAGGTTAATTTCTACCACACTATCACGCAACCCCGCCATGTCTGAGGGATGCGTAGAATCTTCCTACAACAGATCAATCTCTGTTCAGTAATACTATCTGTAGGCCTACATATCCTGTACATTTCGTGGAAAGACTCCTGTAAGTTTATTATAGCTGCCAGAGCAGCTTCAAGGTCCGACGCATGGAAATAATCCAACATGTTTGTTTATTTCCCTGTACTGTCGCATTTATGTGTAACAGAGTCAATTATACAGCAGTAATATGTGTAACAGAGTAAAATATACAACAGTAATATGTAGTATTATAATTACACAAAATCTGTTTAAATAGTTATAACCTGAGATGTTCAGCCTCCTGAAGCAAAATGTGGAACGTTTGAGACTCAGTTTCTGTACCCCGATATCACTTTCGTGGGTCTCCCATATAAATGTGTTTCACGCTTTTGCCTCTCCCCTTATGCTGTTGTACTCCTTGGGAGAGGTGAGCTACACTGTGGTCACAGTGTAGCTCACACACTTAAACTTATTGTGTAGTACGCCAACATATTTCTGTCATTTAATTTGTGTAGGAGCTCACGTTAATAACAGTTGAATGGAAGATATTGTTGTTATTTACACCTTTGGAGATCGCCTCCAAAAGATATCCTGGGCCTCGTTTCCCGATAACGATGGATCTTCGCTCGTACGATCATTCTCACGATGGATCTTGCGAACCATCATGAATTTCTTTGGAGCGTTTCCCGAAACAACTCTTAACATGAACGCGTGTTCACGGCACTCAAGACGTTCGTAGGATTGTAACTGTCTACTGACACGGTGCTGACATTTTTTCACGGCATTTTCCCCCCCTTCCATATTACAAAAATCAAAAATAGCTTGTGTGAAAAAAAGGTGCTGATTTCTGAAACATGCTTTGCGCAGCAAAGAGAGCTGACTTTATCTGATTCCGCATACGGTTTCATTGATTGGCGCGCATTCTCTAGTCTAGAATATTATGCAACGTTCCATTCATTCATTATCATTCAAACGCAGAGTCTAGTCATTGACACACGACTTTTGCTGACCCGATTAGGAGAGCTTGGTCTAGATCCTGCCCATATTGTTGGGCTGGATGATGTGGGCTCCAGGTCTTTTTACACTGCCAAGCCGGTTCGGTCGCAGCTTGGCACGCCCGGCGATTTCACCTTCTTATCTCAAGTTTCCTGTGTAAAACCGAGGGGGTCAACCCCCGGTCGTCACGGCGCGGGCTTTCTTGGTTCACTGGAGAAGGCGGCAGTGTAGCACAGGCTGCACACGGAATCTAGACTTCTTTAGAATGATTTGTATTATTGCATATCCCCCAATGTTTGAATTTTTTTTATTAATGAAGACACCCGCACGCAATAAGGAGATCACGTCTGAGTGTAGACTACAAACGCGATTAACTATGGTCAGGGATGCTCATTACTGTCTAGACACGTTCTAATAAATAGTGAACTTCATCACAGCCACCGAAGCGCCTACAGGGCTTAATGCAAACAATCGCAACAAAAAACGCCTGCAGAAATTATCCGACACCCGCTGGTCTCAGCATGAGTCATGTCTACAGTAGCCTATGTCTTCTGTCATTGATGATCAATATGAGGACATTTTAACCACGATGGTTGAATTAAAATCAGAGGGAGACAGCAAGTGCAGCTCGAAAGTGACCTCCCACACAAGAGCGATAGAATAATTTTTTTTATATGCCTTGTGACGTGGCGATTGATCGGTACATTTCGGCTGTGCATGTATTTTTGGAATTTTAAATTGCTGCAATAAATTATGTTGTTGTTGACTTCTAACATGTCTCTATCTTTGCTGTCTAAATCTAACAGTAGTCTATGAGTAATATATCGGCGGTAACCACTGTTTTTGGTTGCGAATTTGTGCCAGCTGGGCATTCCGTGGTATTGGATGTGTTTTAATAAAACACATCCAATACATGGAATGTCCGCTGGCGACGCCACTGAGGCTATAGTAGGTTAACGATGCTCTTAGCATCCTACGAGCTACAGCGGAGCGTATTACATTTTTACACTCTGGAGGGTGGTTTCAGACTTTTGCGATTTTAAGCCGTCCCCGCTTAAACGAAAGGCACTTAGGATAAAATATTTTGTATTTCTTACCCACAAGCGCCCTCGTGTAAACAGGGCCTCAGAAAGAAAGTAGAATGAGAGTACGAGTAAGTCTGTTCAGACTTATAATTACAATTACAATTACAATTAGGGCATTTAGCAGACGCTTTTATCCAAAGCGACTTACATCGGTTAATACACACATTGACACACCGACGGCAGAGTCAACCATGCAAGGCGACAGCCAGCTCAACAGGAGCAGTTAGGGTTAAGTGCCTTGCTCAGGGACACATCAACACTCGCTAGGAGGAGCTAGGGATCGAACTACCAACCTGCTCTACGTCCTGAGCTAAGCCGACCGTCGACTTATAGTATTGGAGTCTGCGTTGCTACAACTTGTTCTCAAGTTTTTTTCAGTTGTAGTTCCCTCCTCCCGAAATACAGAGCATTTAAACCGCTCCATGTTATTTAGCTGGCTGGGTCAAGAGTGCAGCCTTTCAAGTTATTAGCTCGGTCCTTTCATTACCCTAATCGATAAGACTGAGCCTTTTCAAAGAGTAGAAATAAAGCACACGTTCTTCTTTGGTGCCAGACATCTGCAGCCTTAGCCGTGTATCGAGTACTTCACCCACTATCCCATGGTGACATGAAGTGAATGACATTGCATGTAAATATTGGTCTTTGTTGATTTCTTTCAACTACCTTTATACAGCCCATGATGGCTTGTTTCCCCAACTTGCCTTCTATTGGTTTAGCCTTTATCTGCCTGAAACTCCTCCGCCTGGCAGAGAGCTCCGTACTCTAAAACCACATGCATGTTTTCATTAGCATTTGTGGAGAAGATCAATGGTGGATTTTCCAACCTCTTCGACACTTTGAATTATAAAAAACAACCAATGGAGTGACTTCCTTTAATGTGTCTAGTTCACAAACAGTTCATATTTGTATAAACATGGGGGAGGGGGTGGGGGGGGCGACTAAAAAACGATGGTATAACTTCACCAAAGTCAGTTAGGCAGACAATAAGCAACAGTCAATGAACCTCGCTGGGATCCAGGGCTCTCAGTGCTCCATGGCTGCATCCTCCTCCTCCTCTTTGTCGCTGCAGGGTTCATAGTCCCCTGCCAGGTTGGAGTCTCCCTGCTCCTCGTCCCCCTCGGTCTCATCTCCCAGCTCCCCCAGCAGCTGCTCAGCGTGGTCCAGGATGGGCTGGTCATCACAGCCCAGCTTGATGTAGAGCTAAGACGCAGAGACGGATGTTAACATGCAGAGCTATACGTTAGACGATGTAGGGCGGTCCTGGGAGAACAGGACGTCCACCTGGGTTAGGTGATTGGATTCCCATTTATTATTTATGTAATATGGAATGACGGACCTTATGTGTATTAAAGAAGAAATGGACGACAATGAAACGAAATGCTAAATGAAAGTCAAAAGTCCAAGGAATACAACTTATTACAAAGACAGTATACTTCTATGTTCCCCAGCGTAGCGGGATTGGAGCACAATAGCTGTGCTGAGGATCACTCTCCCTCTGCCTATAGCGTTGTGTCACTGAAGTCAACAGGGCATCACTATGGCCTCCGTAAGTGGAGCTATGGACGAGACGAGGAAGGAAGTGAGCCGCCCTGAGTGGTCTCAGAGCGTTGGTTAGGCCCTGAAACTCCCAGCAGCAGCTGCATGCTGTCAGACACATTGTCATGGCTGGCAAAACGCTGGTAAACTGTTTTCCTCTCTCCTTTGGCAAATTTGATAGTCTTCAGCCGGAGAAGGAAAACAAAGCCGTTTTTAACTCTATCCTTTTCAAAAATGCATGGAAATAGATTTACACACAGACACAAAAGTAAATGCACACAGCATTCACCTGCTTGCTACAAAAATAACACACAAGGGATGGACACGGTAAAAGCGTCTATTTTGTGTGATTACTATGTAAATATTATTCTTCATAACATGTGCAATATGTAAAGAATACAAGGCCTGAAGGTAAAGCGGTGCTGACCACTACTGATCCTGCCAGCAGACAGTAGAGTGCTACAACCTGAAGAACTAAGCCCTTTACTGTTCAAAACCACAGCATGAAATGAGCCAGAGCGGGACAAAGACACAGCTAGGGAGAGGGAGAGAGCGACAGATGCAAAGGACAGAAAGGGAAGGAAAATGGGGGCAGTTAAGAGATTCAATCATTATTGGGAAATTCAAGGACCATTATTATGTGAAATGTTAAACACACACACAAGTTTAGGGGACAATAAGCTGCAGAGTGCCATCATTCTTACAGTATAATGAGGCCGTGAGATGGATCCTGGGGCCAAGCATCACATATAGCCGTCCTCAGTCTCTAAGCAACAGCAGGTCCTGACAGCCGACACGCAGTCCCGCGAGAACTCATTTGGAGTGCAAAGATCTCTGCACGCGCATGTGTGAGCGCATGGTCTTTTGTGTCCATGTGAGCATGCACAAACTATAAGGGCTGGTCTCTGAAGGAAGGAGCTCCAGGGACTCGTTGCAGAACTCTTACCCAGGCAAGAGGGTCTGATATCAGGGGAGAGAACCAGGCTGGCCTGGAACTCCTCAGAGGAGCACAGAGATGTGGAGTACAGCAGTGGTGTTCATTCAGAGTGTCACTTTGGGCCAAATGCCTTGAGATATTTATCAACAATGATCACTTTTTATATAGGGCTTTGTATTGAATACCCTTATAGAATAGAGATGTATAGCAATGCTAAGTCCAGAGAACCACACCAGGTTCACCCTGAGCAGTTTCTACTGAGGGTTCTTTTTGCCTCTTCAGGATTCGTCTGGAGGCCTCCACTGAACCCCTTCACGCCCCAGTTCATTCAATAAGCTTGGCTGGACACCAAAAACCACAGAGACAAACACTCTCTAAGAGCTGTTAAGTAAACAGAGCAGAATCAGCCCTCACTGAAATATAATACAATTTCTCGGCAGAGAAAAAGAAGCAGAGCTTATTTTTCTTTACATGAAGCAGAGCTTCCTGTAAAGCGGCTCCCACGCCAGACTGAAGCAGAGATTCTTGTAAAGTGGCTCGCACACCAAACCGAAGCAGAGCTTCCTCGCACACCAGACTGAGTGGAATAATCGCATTGTAGAAGAAAAGAATAAGAAAGTTTGGGTGAGTGTCCCATGGCATGCTACTTTATGGATGCTTTTATATACAGCGCCCTCCATAATTATTGGCTCCCCTGTTTAAGATGTGTTAAAAGCCTTAAAATAAATTATTTTTTTATTGCAGAAGCATACTCTCTTGCTTAAAATTTCAGCAAAATATAACCTTCAACTCAAGTGAATTTTGTGTGGGAAAAAAATCCCTGACTAAGAAATAATTATTCTTCATAAAATCACCTGTTCCACAATTGTTGGCACCCCTAACAATTCCTAGGAAATAAATGTAATTAAAGTCTTTCTGTCATTTCTACAGTAGTTTAAAAAGTTGATAAGAGTATGTAGGAACATTTAATTGGTAATTCATAACTTCCTGTTTCCCTGGGGTATAAATATGACGCGCCACAGAGGCCATTTCTCTTCAACATGGGAAAGACAAAGGAACACACCGTTCAAGTAAGGCAGATGTGTGTCGACCTTCACAAATCAGGCAATGGCTACAAGAAAATAGCCACTCGCCTACACCTGCCCATATCTACTTTCAGAGGAATCGTCAAGAAGTTTAAAACAACTGGAACTGTGGTAAACAAGCCTGGACGAGGACGCAAGATGATTTAGAGAGATTGTGCAAAGAGGAATGGTCGAAGATCCCTCTTTCTGTTTTCTTCCATCTTGTGAAACATTATAGGAGGAGATAAGGTGCTGTTTTGTTGGCAAAGGGGGGTTGTACAAAGTATTAACATCAGGGGTGCTAATATTTGTGGCACGCATGATTTGATGTTAAATAATTATTTCTTAATGATTTTTTTCTTACTGAATAAATGCACTTGAATTAAAGGCTGGATTTCACACTTTCTTTCATTGTGGTCCTATATTATTTAAAAATAAAATGAATTTATTAGAAGCTAAAGAACACATCTTAACCAGGGGTGCCAATAATTATGGAGGGCGCTGTAGGTGTTAGCGGGCCCTTAATACAGTATTTGAAGACATTCAAGAAATACAGCCTTTATTTTTAATAACTAAATACAGCCACTACGAGCCAGTCCCACAATGAGCTTTCCACAAACATGCAGTTTTTTAGAGGCGGGTCAAGGTGGAGGTTGGCGCACACAGCTTTTGGACGTGTTCTGTAAATATTCTAGAACACTCCGGCTGCTCCGGTGGGAGTCCTGGAAATCTATATCCAAGTAATATAATATAATATAGATATCTATATAATATACCATATATAATCACAGCCAAACGCTGTGTGCGCCTCCGGATGATATAATCTCAAACGACTGCGTCAGGTTCTCCGACGTCTCTGGTTCTTCTACTTCCAGGTCAATCTGAAGTAGGCTACAGGCTGAGTGGCGACATGGAGGAGGATAAAGGGATTGTTGCTGTTTGTGGACTCGCGGTACTTCCACAACGAGACTCGTAGTGGGAGTTATCTCTGCCATTTTTGAGAAGGAATTGGGGGAAAGGAACTTTGGCTTTGACTCGCTTGCTGTACAGATTGAACCGCGACATGGAGGAGAATAGGATTGTTGCCCGCGATTGTCTCACGCCGGAGCCGCAGGGCACCGCCGCCTGGCAGCGGGGCTCAGGCTGCAGACAATCCTGCAGGAATCCCCCAATTCCTTCTCAACCATGGCCGAGATAACCCCCATTACGAGTCTCTGGATAAGAGACGTCAGAGAACCGAACGCAGTCTAGTCTTTTCACCAAATGGGAGCTTAACGCAAACCGTACCTTATGTTGCGTGTTATGTACCATAACACTAAAAGCAGGACGGCTATGAAGTGGGACGACTCCCAGCTTTCTTGCGGCATTTCACGGAGGCACGTCCCCTTTTTGTCCACGAAGGCACACCCCCTTTTTGCTAGAGTTCTAACAAAGATCAACAAATCTGAACATATTACACCAATTCTTAAATCGTTACATTGGCTTCCTTTAGGTCAGAGAATTGATTTAAAAATCGTGTTGCTAACCTATAAATCCCTACATGGTTTAGGGCCAAAATATTTAACTGATATGATTCCACTACATAAGCCTTCTAGACCACTAAGATCTACTGAGACCAATCTGTTAATTATCCCCAGAGTAAACACGAAAGGGGGGGGGGCGGCAGTAGCTCAGGAGGTAGAGCGGAGTGTCGAGGCGTCCCTGAGCAAGACGCCCCACCCTGACTGCTCCGGGCAGAGAGGTGTGGTGTCCCCTGTCTGTATAAGCTATCGAAAGGAATGACGATGGTGACCCATCGTTACTCCCGAGTTACTCCCGAGTTACTCCTGAGGAGACTCGATAAAATGAAAAAATGAATTATCGTTCTGCTAAATCTTAAATATGTTGCGCTTTACCTTTATTTTCTCCAAAATGCTTTTTTAACTTTGCCTTTACTTTCTATCAATTTTACTAATTTTTTGCATGTTTCTTTTCTATTAATTAATTTTAAAGTAATTTTATTGTATGACAATGTTTATATGTGAAGCACTTTGAGTCTGCCTTGTGTATGAAAAGTGCTATATGAATAAAGTTGCCTTGCCTTGCCTTGCCTTCACCTCCCGGGATTCTGAGCGTAGACCGAGTGCAGTGATGACGCTCTCAACAAAAATGGCTGCTTATTTTCTTTGTATTTGTAACACGTTGGTCATTTTAATGTTGATTTTAAATGATCTTACACACTTGATTACATTGCTACTTTATTCCGGTCACCAATTTATGCATTGCACGGTCTTGCTGTGCATGCAATTCAATGTAATGTTGTGTCTTTTGTTTTCGAGCTGGTTTGCTAAAGAGGCTAATGTAGCTAACAATAAACAATGACTAGCCAATTTTATGACACAATCACAGAAGAACGGGAACGCTATAAGTGCTCTGAGAGCGGAAATTAACTCACAAGTGCAACTCGGAAGGCTGGTGTCCAAGGCATCTGGATCACACCATAACCTGGCCCCTTATGACGACATATGGGGCCAAATTCAAAAATCGGCGCGTCTGAGCTTTCATTTTTTCAAAGGCGGAGCAGGATACCTAGTGCTCGTTTTACACCTAACGCCAAATTCTAGCTACTGGGGGACCTTAGCAAGGCTAGGGGAACTCTCATTAATGTTAGAAAACCTCATAAAGTGCCATTGAACCTTAAATATGATGGAGGAAGAGAGGGAGGAGAGTTTTTTGTTAATCTAATACGTTCAAATGAATGTTACCAGATTGTACAAGACAAAAATGCCATGCAAATACTGCGACAAAGCTGCAAAACAAAGCTGCGAGCCAGGTTTTATGTGTGCCCCCAAAGGAGAAGTCACTGGTACAACTAGAACCAGTAGAAAATACTATTCTTTAGCCCTGAATTGCATTATTTTCTGGGCATAATCAAGTTTGAATAATGTGAATTCTAAATGTGTTGAAATCCAAAGCAAAAGCTCAAATATATATGCCTCTGTCATGACAATGACATGGTACCCATCGTCAGAGAAATACCATTAAGTTGTTAAAGTATGTCTGGTGGAACGGATGTGTTTTGTAAGTAATAATGTAATTCTATTATTTTTCATTTAAATAAAAAAACAAAGACATTTTATAATTGAACAGAGCCCACAAAGTATACACACACACCACACACACACACACACACACACACACACACACACACACACACACACACACACACACACACACACACACACACACACACACACACACACACAAGAGCCTCCTAAGACACAGCCTGTCTGGCATCAGCTCAGCTCCCATTTCACGTCCGGTTTACTATTGATTTTGTCCTTGCTTCTAGTCTGCATCTGCCCTGTCGTGCCTCCTGCACACACACCCATGACCATCACTTCAACATTCTCTAGAATCCTCTATCGACAGCACCCTAACACTAGATTCAAAGGATCCATGTGTGTGCGTTACAGCATGTTGAAGTATTCCAGAGTGGATCATAGTGAAGACATTACTAACATGTAATTATATAAGTGAGTTGGCGCACTCATTCATCTGCTGTAATAAAAAATGTGCACCGATATTAGGTGAAATGTAATAGGTTGCGCGCGCGCGCGCGCCCACACACACACACACACACACACACACACACACACACACACACACACACACACACACACACACACACACACACACACACACACACACACACACACACACACACACACACACAAAGTAGACTGAAGCCAGAATAAGCCATTGGGCTTGGGATCTCATTTCCACCCTGCGACCCATTTTGACGAGCCGACCGACGGCGACTTGTGTTTAATAATTAACGCATCTACACTCGGATACAAGACCCAGGCCAAAATGGAGAGGTGTGTTTCAAATGCACCAACACAGAAGTGGATTCTGTCTCCTGTGAATAGGGCATCACGTCCTCGGGAATTTAGCTTCCCATAACTCTCCCTTTTCCTGGAAGTCGTTTTATACAGTTTGACGTGTCAATTGTTACTCTGGAGGCCCTTCTCCTCATTCTCGTAGCCAGTCGTCCTCATGCTTTGTATTCTTCTAATAGCTCTAGTGCGTTCTGAGTACCAGTCAAAGACCCTTCACCCTCTGCCACAGTTCCTAATTGGGCCTCTAAAAACACAAACACACACACGTCTTTCTTTCAGTCAACTGATGCTGTCATCTCCCCCTTCCATTGCTGCAGCTTCCCTGCCTCCGTCACAGCCCCTCAACCGCCCCTCAATTAATCTCTGGCCGTTACCATCCAGACTTGTTTATGCGTCTAGCCCTCCCAGTGGACGGCGGTCAGACGGCGCTCCATTAGACTGCCAGAGAGACACACATCAACGGCCTGCCACTCGGCACTTATCTGGAGCAGAGGGGGAGGAGGGAGCACTGAGGAGGAACAAGAGGAGACTGGGGAGGCTGGCCGAGCCATCCCTGCGTCTCTGCCGTCTGATTTCCAAGCCTATGAATTTTAGACTAACATGAATCACTGCTCCGTGGAGGAAATGCTCCTTGACAGAAAGAATGAGAAACATCGCTAGTTTTGTTGATGTGTGTGTATGTGCCGGTGTGTGAGGGGAGCGCGTGCACATGGGTACGTGTGAGTCAGAGGGAGGAGGAGAGAGGCAGATGCATGGGAAAGAAAAAGAGTCAGGTGCAGGGTGAGTCATGTCTGTGTTTGGGACAACACCATCCGTCTGCTGCGGCCGTTTGCAGAGCATTCAGTGAGGGCTCTCTTTAGTGTGCAGGCGTCACCTCTGTGAATCAAAGACCACCGGACAACCCAAAAACCAGCCAAGATAATGCACTAATCGTTGCATAAAGACATTTCGTAAAAAAAAGCAAAAACAAATCAAGCGAAGACTAAATAAATCAGAATAAACTTATGGAACTGAATAAATAAATAATGTTTCAGGCATTTGTTTAAGGCATTTGCTCTAGGATGCCTACTGGTACACCTTGGACACTGTTAAGAAAGACAAGCGCCTCTTGGCTGCGAGTGAACCACACCAGATGCTGTCCCGTCCATGTGACTCGTACATACCTTCTTAGCTCTGGTCAGGTACGACCCTGCTGCCTCCTTCAAGGCATCGTACTCCTCTTGTTCTGCCTCTGTTGCCTCTCTGGCCTCTCCAGCCAAGTGCTCTCCTGCTCACTGCATCTGAAGGTAGCACACCCAGCCAGACAAATACCAGACATAGAGAGAGACCAGAAAACAAACTGAAAGGGACGGCGGGACAGAGAGAGAGAGAACATCTTTCTTGCACTTAGTGAGTTGTGGCAGGGAAAAAAAAATTGTAATCTTTCAGGGAGAACCTTGGCATTCAATTATTATGTGCATCCGTCCATGTCCAAACACTTGGAAGGCACATGCATGCACACACACACACACACGTAAATGTGTCTGCTAGTCATCAGTCATGACCCACATCCCCAATATACATATGCAGATGGGGAAGAATGTTTTGATGCATATTAAGGCTACATAGATTAAGCCCGTTGAGAAAATGTGAAGGAGGTCAATGCCTCATCTCTTTAATTTATTCTCATACATTTGCAGTTTGAATTGTATTACTACGTTCTATTCATTCCAACATCCATTTGAACGCACACAACATTTCTGCAAAACACAATCACTTGCACAGCAGGAGATCAGATAATTCACCACTGAAGTACAACGTGTGTGTGTGTGTGTGTGTGTGTGTGTGTGTGTGTGTGTGTGTGTGTGTGTGTGTGTGTATGTGTATGTGTGTGTGTGTTAGTCATGTCTGTCTCTCATATAGGTCCAGAGATCACCCGACCGAGACGGACATTAACTTTATTCATTATTCATTGGTGCCAGAGGATGTCGGTAACTACACCTCTGCCAAATCAACCATTTAGCTGACAAACTCATCAAGGCATACCATGCTGCTGAATCCAGCAGGAGTGGGAGAAAGAACATCCCCCAGCGGTGGCTTATCAGAGGAGCTGCAGCTCCGGGTGACCGTAGGAGTGTGTGAGCTCCACCATAATTGGATGGAACCTATGCATTACTGTAGCCCACAGAGCGCCGCCGGTTAGAACAAGGAGAGTGGAGATAGCATGCTGGGAATGTTAGCCCTGCCTTGGATGATCTTGAATGAATTATTGTAATGGTGTGCATCTCTGTCCGTTTACTTCAAATGTAGAGCTGTGATCCAGCATGTAGAAAAATGTGTCTGTGAGAGAGATAAATCCTCACTTCAGTCCCGATATGAAGTCGGCCTCCAAAGCAGTCGCTTTAAAGGTTCTCTTGAAAGATGGACCACATTTTGTGCATTGACTGTAAAGTGTTCAATATTGACATTGTGAAGTTAATTAAAAAACTTTAAACAAAATATAGTCAAAAGCATGTTTCTGAATGTCTTATTGTGTCAATCAATGCCAAGAGCTTAGAGCATTTTTTTGAAAAGAAGGCACAACCCATTTCCACGCTGTGAAGAGGAGAATCAACGACTGCCATATCAAACTGAATACCTTTGAAACAACAGTTACAAGGAACTGGCTCTTCTTTGTGTAAGTTGGCGCTATATAAAAGGATGTTCTAACTCCTGGGCACAATACGGTTTGGTGTTGTCTGCAAGAAGGGCTACTGAAAAAGCAGCTAGCATATTATTCTACTGCATTTGAAGGTTTGAGATAAAAAAGGTTTTCCATGTCTGGAATCCAAATCTGACATCATCTATGGGATTAATGTTGCACACCTGGAACCTGCCTGTGCCTTTGCACATGCGTGTGCAGGTGAGTAGGTATTTGGTTGGGCACAACTGCAGTGCGATTGCCTGGTGCCTTTGGATCAAGTTTTAAAGTTCAGACCCCTGATGACTGCTCTCAATCTGTCACCTAAGTGGTCTGTGTAGGAGGAACCCAAGGAGAAAGAGAGAGCATGCAAGAGAGGGAGGGAGAGACAGAGAGAAAGGTGGAAGTACACCTTGATTTTCTGTGCTATTCAGAGGGGATTTGTTGAAGGCTGACAGCACAAGGCTCCCCACTAAAGCACACGACGTACTGCCATTTATACCACTAATGCAGATTCACGTTCCCCGCAGTACTCCCTGTGTAGGTGTGTGCATAGATGTCAGGCAGTTGGCGACACCCACACCAAAACCCGAGTGTGAAGGGAGACATTGAAGGAAAAGGCACACAAAAGAGGGGCTCTGCACAAGGTCTTGGTGCTTAAGTTGTTTAAAGCCTCTGCTCTGCTTCTCGGGGAATGAGAGCAGAGTTTGGTTGGGTCGAGCAGCAGAAACTGTATTATTATTGCGCTTGCTTATGAGGGCACATCAAAGACCTCGCTCATAAAGCACCCAGACAGCGATTACAGGCTTTCTGGGTTGAAATCTGAATCCATAGACGTCGTTTCTAGGCGGGAGAACCGAGAAGCACCCAAAGTAAAATGCGGGGCTACGGGCTGTGCAGGCTGCCTGGGAGAGGAGGCTCCTTCAGACGCTTCCTGTTCGCAGAGCACTGACGGCCGTAACAGACAAAGTCAAACAGGCTGTCAATCATTCTGTAAAACGAAAGAGCCAATGGTGCTCTGGATTACTCACCTGGACCACCTCGTCATCCTCTTCTAGAAGCCCCTACAACACATCCACCGCCATCCTCCATGGAGAGAGAGGAAAATATGGACAAGAGAGATGGAGAGAGACATAGCAGTGGAATTAAAATAATTCTTACAAGAGAAATGCTTTTAGCCAAAAGTTCACTGCAATGGTTTAACTTTATGGGCAAAAATACCTTTGTCACTCACACACACACCAGTGTTTCCACAGACCAGGTAGCAATGTGTGGCGCTTCCGGAATTTCAGGTGGGGGGGGGAAACGAGGAGGCCTGACGGGGGAGGGAGGTTGGCGTTTGCCCATTTAACAATATAAAAATAATACTGTAAATTATAGCAGAGTGAGACGAGGAGGCCTGAGACGGGGGGGGGGGGGGGATTTCGCGATTTGTAATTTAACAATGTAAAAAAAAAAATTATAATAATATGTAATAATAGTCTTTCAAACTATCAGACCAGCGATCGCTTCGATTGCAGCAATCGCTTCCCTGTCGTCATTGTGTTAAACCAGCCATTAGCACGCAAGGGGGAAAAGGTGGCTCCAGTAAAAGGGGATCGGAAACAGAAAGAAATGTATTGCTCCTCTCCAGCCCCTGCTGCAGAGTGAATTCAAATCGCCAGCAGAACGGGCTTGGGGTACCTAACACCATAAACTATCTAAACCAGGGGTCTTCAACGTTTTACAGGCCCCCTAAACTGATGGAGAGATGGAGCGGGGACCCCATACTTATATATTGTATAAAATTATGTTTTATATTAAACCTATAGTGCCATGTATAAATGTACCTTGTTGCATTCAATACTAAGGTATGCAAATAATACACAGGTTCATATATTCATGTTTTTATTGTGCAAGGTACAGTGAGTAGGGTGGCCATGCCACTGGAATTCATAAACATAACATAATAAACTGATACCTGCCAAGATCAACAATTTCTTTCAATTGCATGTTATCATGCATAAAAGCTATTCAAATGGACATTTTTAAAACATAAATGTGGAAACGAAAATTAGTGATGTTTGTTAGTGTCTTTTTTATTACTCCGCAATTAGTCCGGCAACTTATCAACCCCAGCGTGTCCGGTTGCTAAGCGATGTCAACTTTCAACTTTGGCAGACTATTTCTCTGCTGATCGCTTATTTTCCCGATAATGACCGGCGTTCTGTACATTATCCCTTACATAACAGCACTCTCTCTCTCTCTCAACAGTCTTGGCTGCGCACTTTCATCCAAATGCGTATTGTTTTCGGCGGAGGAGGGGGTAGATACAAAGACCGGACGAGAAACTGACGTCGCTGTGTTGTCCTTCTTAATTGGAGCAGCAGGCAGAGAAAAGCCCTCTGCTGGGCTTTCATTAAAATCAAATAAATAAAAATGTCGCAGCCAGTGCAGATGTGTCAGGTGTGCGCCTTCCTTTTTTCTTATATTCAATACTATTGTCTAGCACCTGTGGATTACCTTTGGATGTGCGCAAGAGACATACGAACGTACACTTACCACTTTTGTAAATGCCATATATATAGAACATTCACATGATAGGAATAGATCTATTCCGATTAGAAATCGGATCAAAAGTGTCCATCTAAATGCGGCTAGTGTGTTGGATTCATGTTAATGTGTATTTAAAGACATTTCAATTTGTGGAAAAAATTGCTGGGGAATATAAAAAAAATGTCTAATCAACCAAAACTTTCACGACCCCCCCCCCCCCCCCGCCCCCCCCCCCCCCCCTGCAGTACCTCTGCGGACCTCCTAGGGGTCGCGGACACCCTGTTGAAGACCTCTGATCTAAACTATAACCTCATTTAACATTAATCAAATCGTTTGCTGCGTTACCAACGTTGTCTATGCTGACTTAGAATGCGGGATGTACAATATCAATAAGGTTGAGTTCATAAGGCTAACATTATCTTTTCTGAGTCAACAATAATTTTGGGCAGGTGTGTTTGAGCACAGTATGTCATACTAAACATTGCTAAACTCCAGATGTCGCCGTCCGTCTTCACTGTGCCAAATATCCCGCTGCTTCGGGTTTTCCTTTGTAGGCGCATTGAGAGGAGGAGCGGGCGAATCCGCTGTTAGTACGTGTGCATGTATCAGTGATACGCGGGTTGATCCAATAAGTGGTAGTGTACCCGCGCACCATCGGCATGTATGCGCGCTTGTCTCTGTGTGCGTGTGCGAACGAGAATGACAGGGAGAAAGAATGCGATGCGGAGTTGAATGAACGGAACGATATTTATATTTCAAAATCGCAAAAAAAAAGAAAAGAAAAAAGCTGAATCAATTTGTGGCGCTTGGTGTTGTTCCTGTGGCGCTGCACCACACATTGGTCTATGTATGGGAAACACTGCTAACACACACACACACACACACACACACACACACACACACACACACACACACACACACACACACACACACCCCTTGATAAATCCGGGTGATCAGTGGGTCTGATGAATCGGTATAGCATGGATCGTCATGAGTTGCAAGAAGACAAGAGATTCCGTTTGTCAATACCGGCACACGAGACCCAGGTGCTGCTCAACAGATCGATGGCACTCACTGTGACCCCATAGCCTACCAGCACCACTCACTGTGACCACAGGCCCCAAAGCCTACCAGCACCACTCACTGTGATCACAGGCCCAAGAGCCTACCAGCACCACTCACTGTGACCACAGGCCCCATAGCCTACCATCACCACTCACTGTGACCACAGGCCCCATAGCCTACCAGCACCACTCACTGTGACCACAGGCCCAAGAGCCTACCAGCACCACTCACTGTGACCACAGGCCCCATAGCCTACCAGCACCACTCACCGTGACCACAGGCCCAAGAGCCTACCAGCACCACTCACCGTGACCACAAGCCCAAGAGCCTACCAGCACCACTCACCACTCATTTGCATTTACAGATCAAATCTGTTACCGTCCAAGATATACAGACTGCAGTGATACACCTCAGTACAAGTATAGACATGTGTACAACTAAGCACACAGAGAGGTGAGAACAAATAGCAGGAAAAGACAACGCCTTTTAACGACCATGCATAACCACACATTTTTCAGATTTATCCCCTTATTCTTTGCTAGAGCAAATCCCTCAGCACTAATTCTTTCCGCTTTTCCATTTCTGTGCTTCGTCACTGAAGAGGTTCTCGATCCCACTGGAGCTGAAAAGAAGGTGATCTTTGCCACAGCCTATCACTGAGAGGGCTATGTGCATAGCTTTCTACAAAGAACAGACCTTGGCTGCTCAGCGGCCATGTGCTTCCTTTGCTTGTGCCTCTCCCCTTGAGGGCTCCCTGATTGTGTGTGTTTGTGTGTAGGAGTGCGTGAGGCCCCAGGTGATGATATGTTGATTTTTGTCAACCTGGGGTTGAAAGCGACTGTTAGCCAATCACCCCTGGAGAAGGGCATAAGCGCACAGAAGACAGATAGACAGAGAGACACACGTTACTTGTTGAGATGGTTGCATAAGCTAGAGCGTCCTAATTTATTTTTCTGTGTTTTTGTTCCCCCTTTTTGTGTGACAATGAAGGGAGGTCTGTTGCCAAGGGAGATTGAGGTTCAGTTCAATTGAGAGCATCTTTTTTAAGTGTATGTGTGCCTGCACACACACGTTTGTGTGCTAGTGAGGGAGATGATTGATAGTTGAGCCAATTATGAGCTGGAGATCCATTGTGGTTTATTAATTAAATGACTGATTAAAATAAACAAACCGAAGCAACTGATCCCAACTGCCATTAATAGATTCATTGCCCAAGAACCTCTAACACACACACACACACACACACACACACACACACACACACACACACACACACACACACACACACACACACACACACACACACACACACACACACACACACACACACACACACGAGAGACTCAAAGACAACAAAGGCTCCCTCAAGCCACATACAGGCGTGTGCACATATACACAGAAAAATTACTTAAAGAGGGGCATAAGAAGATAAGAGATCTGGGTGTTAAACAGCTGACAGGGACAGGCAGCGAAGGAGGAACCAAAATAGAACCAGCGATACCTGGGAGACGTGATGAGAGACGCCTGATAAGCATGTTTCCAGCCTAGCTAAAGTGGTCAACCCACAGGCAAGTAGCTGAAGATTCACCGATATGCAGACCGCCTCAAACCCTTAACCAACATTAATAATCCCTGTAACTATAAAAGGAAGGGAGGCGGGTAGAAAAGGGAAGAAGATGTAGGAATCGTGTGATGAGGACGATCCAGACAATACAAAAAGCGATGCCACAAAACAGCACTGCAAGCCATATAATCCCCCCCCCAAACACACACAGCTTTATTTTAGGAAGGAGAAAAGGGAGAAAGATCCTCTGGGGATGAGCTCATTTATTATTGCCTGTGTGTGTGTGTGCGTGATTGTATATGCACGCTTGTGTGTAATCTGCAGGCAATTTTGTTTAACACAATCATTTTACCAGAGTGCACAGCAGAGACAGGAGAAAGACAAATGACTTTACAAGTGAGGCCAGGCTGTATCTCCAACACACAGAGAGCCATACATCCACCGGCACGCACTCCGTCCCATCCGGAAATAAATCCTGGGGACGTCAGCGCTAACCTTATCCCCGGGCAGCGAGGAGCGCAGCCTGGCACGCTTCGTGTGAGCTAAATGTTGAGGCGAAGGAAAAATCCTCCAAATAGCAGAAAAAGCGAATAGGTATCCATCAGTGCTATGACAAACGACACCTCAGACGTTGTCAGGGGACTACAGCTCAAATCGGTGTGGCATCTGACGATTGGCTGGTGACAGGTGATGATGAAGATGATGATGAATTTGGAATGATGTAATGCATGCAGGTGTTAGGATGTGTTAGTATATGGATGCAGCACCAACATATTTTGGTGGAATGATAGAGGGTAATATGATCGATAGCAGTTCTTTACTGTTGAGATCTCAAACAAAATATTCTGAATGCTGTTTAAAGAGAGACAGCCGAAGACAGAGAGAGACAGATGAACAGTGAGAGAGAGAGAGATAAAATAAAATGGAAGAAGAAGATTGGGGAAAAGGGTGTTTCTAGATCCAGTTGAGATCGAGCAATAGCAAGAAAACTGCTTCTTTACTGCATTGCCTCCAGTCATAAAGTCAATTTCCATCAAAAACTTCTAGCCACTGGCTAGAAATAAACAATCACGAACATGCATGCATGCACAGACACGTTGTTCAGGACTGGAAGCAGCCGGCGCAGTGGGCTCAGGGCTTGATGACACAAACAGGAGGATGAAGACAAACGAGGTGTCGAAAACTGTGGACCGAAATGCTGTTTTGCTGATACCACCGACAGCCCGTCTTACACACACGGGCATACACTGCAAAGTATTAGGTGTGGGGGATGGGGAATGGTCATTGCCGTTTCTCCTGCTTTTAAAATCTCTTTTGATTCAGAATGTCTACATAATGATGATAACAAGTATATATACATATGTATATCATTAATTACACATACATTATGGTGTTTTCCCAAAAAGTAAACATAGTATATGAGGTGTTTTTGACATGTTTTTGAGCTGTTTGCTGGAAAAAGCTTTTAGGAAAAAAAAATCTTGCCTAGCGCTATTCCCCCCTCTGTTTAAGTCCCTTCAGAATTCGCCGTTTCTGGTGTCTGTAGCTTTAATGCAAATGAGCTGCCGCCCATTGACCAATGTGCTCTCAGAGTGAACCACAGCGTGGAGGAAAAGTGATTGTTGCCGATGGCGGACTCCTGGAGCTCTACATCTATATAATATAATGATAATAATAATAATAATAATTGATATAATATTATATCTAATATCACGACCAAAAGCTATTTGCGCCTCAGATGATATTATGAATCATAAAGACTGCGTCTGACGTCTCTGGTACATCGACAACAAGTAAAGACTCGTAGTGGGGGTTATCTCGGCCAGGGTTGAGAAGTATTGGGGAAAAGGAACTTTGGCCTTGACCCTCTGAAGTCCATAATGAACCGCGACATGGAGGGGAAAGGGATTGTACTCCCGGCAGCTCAGCTCCGGGAGTACAATCCCTTTCTGCTCCATGTCTCCTACTCCGGACTCCGGCAGCTCCGGTGGAGAAAGGGAATGTACTCCTGGAGCTGAGCTGCCGGGCTGCCGCCCAGCTCCCTTCGCCTGAGCAGCTCTTCCACTTTATCGTAAGCTATGCTCTGATTGGACGGGGGTGTGGAAGTGGGAGGTAATATTCAAATGTGCCGTATTCAGCGGTCAGGGGGAAATGTCAGCAATTTGTCAGCATAGCACATCCCAGCTTCCTTCCCTCTTTTCCCTCTCTTTTTCTCCTGAGTGGCCTCTCCCCTTGGCTTTCCTCCCATACACTGCGATCTCACACCTACCGGGGTCCTTTTCTGTAAAAATCGCTACTCTCTACACCATCACTACAGAGGGGCATACAAACAGCACACAAAAGGGCACTCACAACCGCAAAACGTACCCCTTCATCGGGGGTAAGATCACGGATGTGTGAGGTGAGGTACAAAACCTTACCTCAAAATCTTCGGTCTCAATTAGTAGTTTGGCAGTACTGATGCGGGAATCATAGGGAGGGATTGTGTTCTGGTTGGAAAAAACACACACACACACACACACACACTGAGTTTTGCTGGAGGCACTAGACACAGTTCCTCCTTTGTCTGACAATAACACAATTCATTTTCCAGGTAAGGAGCATTTTTTGCACTGCTGTGGCTGTTAATCACAAGGCAAGTGCAGGCCGGCGGAGCAGAGATCTATCTGCTCTGTCTGATAAGGGTCGTTACAGTGGAGAAGTGCAACTTTTTCCCCAAATCACTATCCGTGTTGTTCAGGGCTTACGTCAGGTTTCATTTATGTGCTGCAGACTGACATTAGTGGCCAGTCTGCTACTCATTCCCTACTGGTGCTCATTTACCCGCTGCTCTCCCATCCTTTCTCCTCAATCTTCCTCAGAGTTTCTTTACTACCCCTTCACTATGCACCCTCTTCTGCATCACCACAGGTTTAGTTTAGGCTCTTATCTTTCAGAGACAAACGCTAACCATTAGGGCTTTGTACATGTTTGACTTATAAGGCTTTTAGCACCACTGTACACGTTTGACTTATAAGGCTTCCAGCACCAATGCACATGTTTGAGTTATAAGGATTCCAGCACCACTGCACATGTTTGAGTTATAATGCTTCCAGCACCACTGTACATGTTTGAGTTATAAGGCTTCCAGCGCCAGTTCACATGTTAGTGACAGGAGTTATGAGGCTTCCAGCACCACTGTACATGTTTGTGACATGAGTTATAGGGCTTCTAGCACCACTGCATTGGGAGCGTCTCACCTGGTAGTGTTCGTCCTCCAGGCCAGATGAAACTTCTGCTTGTTTGAAGGCAGGAAGCCACGCCCCCACACTCCTCATGAGATAGTCTTTTCCTCCCTAGAAACAAAATACACATTTAAACATTGGACAATATATGTTGCATTTCTAGGTTAAATGCATAGAACCCAATGACACAATTGATGTATTTTCTTTTCCCAAAAGAATTTGAGCAATTATTTGACAGCAAATTGTATACATTGGCCATTTTGAAGAATACAAACTTGCATTGCCTTATAAGTGATGATATTTAACGACATTGGCACCAGCTCGCACCCTATTGAACTGTAATGGAATTACACCCACTTCTCCATTCTTCGGTTTTCTAAGCTTCGAAGTCTTTTTAACGGCACAAAATGGCCAATTTACTCTCCCCGGGATCGGGCTGGTGACAGCATGAAGAATAGCTGTAGAATACTTATTCAGGCTACCATTAAAATGAGGCAGAGGTTGAATATGAAAACCATGTCTTCACTCTTAGACAGATAAATAACAGCAATACATCTTCAGTTCAGATGTTCAATATTATTTCCCTCATTAAATATCAGAATCAGAAAAGGTTTATTGCCAAATACATTTACACATATTAGGAATTTGTCTTGGTATTCGTTGCGCACGATCTTAACAAACAATAAACAGTAAACAATAAACAATAATGTAAGTATTGAATAATAAGTACTGAAAAAGATAAGAGTAAATAATAAATAAAAATAAATAAATAGAGATACTCTATATACATATGCATATGCACCGTAATAAGATAAGATAAGATAAGAATATATGTACAATTGTGCGTGATGATGAAAGTAGTGCAAAACTTGTTGTCATCATAGGCAGATGACTGTGGGTGTTGATGGGGAAGGGGGGGTAGTGTGCGTGTCAGTGTTAGTGGCGGTCCGGGGCCGTTGTTGATGAGGCCAGTTGCATACGAGAAGAAACTGTTTTTGTGGCGGGAGGTTTTGGTCTTGACAGACCTCAACCTCTTACCGCAGGGGAGTGTTTCAAAGAGTATTTGTCCGGGGTGGGAGGGGTCCAACATGATCTTCCTTGCACACCTCAGTTTCCTTGAGGCATGCAGGTCCTGGAGGGACGGCAGGTTGCAGCCGATCACCTTTTCAGCATAGCGGATGATACGCTGCAGTCTGCTCCTGTCTTTGACGGTAGCAGCAGCGTACCAGATGGTGATGGAGGAGGTGAGGATGGACTCTATTTTGGAGGTGTAGAAGTGCACCATCATGGCATTTTGGAATGTTGAACTTTTTCAGCTGCCGTGCCTTTTTGGTGATGCAGCTGACGTTCTGCTGCCACTTGAGGTCCTGGCTGATGACTGTGCCAAGGAAGCGGAAGGACTCTGCGCTGTTGACTGGGGAGTCACACAAGGCGATGGGTCAGGGTGGGACTGCGTTACTCCTGAAGTCCACAACCATCTCCACTGTCTTTAGAGCATTGAGCTCTAAGTTGTTTTGGCCACACCAAGTCACCAGGGGGTCAATCTCCCACCTGTAGGCAGACTCATCTCCACCAGAGATGAGCCCGATGAGGGTGGTGTCTTCTGCAAACTTCAGGAGCTTGACGGACTGGTGACTGGAGGTGCACCTGTTGGTGTACAGGGAGAAGAGCAGGGGAGAAAGAATGCAGCCCTGAGGGGATCCGGTGCTGATGGTCAGACTGTTGGAGACGTGCTTCCCCAGCTTCACATGCTGCTTCCTGTCAGACAGGAAGTCAGTGATCCACCGGCAGGTGGAGTCGGGCATGTGCAGCTGGGAGAGCTTGTCCTGTAGCAAAGTGGGGATGATGGTGTTGAAGGCAGAGCTGTAATCCACAAACAGGATCCTGGCGTAGGTTCCTGCTGAGTCCAGGTGCTGGAGGATGAAGTGGAGGGCCATGTTTACAGCATCGTCCACAGACCTGTTGTCTCTGTAGGCGAACTGCATGGGGTCCAGGAGAGGGTCTGTGATGGATTTGAGGTGCGACAGGAAAAGGCGTCCCATATAAGTGTGGTATCGCACAAAGACCAAAGAGACTATTCAAGATTCTCCATGTTATTTTCACGTGGTCAAAGAGACATGGCATTCATAGCCATAACAAATTAGCAAGTTTGGAATTAGAAATGCATTTTCATCATGGAGTCCATGAACAAGAAAATGGCTGAATTAAAGTAGATTTTAACATTGCAGAATAGTAATGATTATTATTATTGATTCATCTTGATAATGGATTAATTATGTTTGGAGGAATCCTCATTGGGGGATATGATTACTGACCAGGTGGACGGTTTCATTCAAATAACTAGTTAAGCTATTCAGACCAAGAAAAAACACCTATATACTGTAATACTAACAATATGTATCCTCAGGTAAAAAACAGCTTTTTACTGGAGCCATGAAATTATTGATACATGAAAGGGGACATATTATGGAACCAACACTTTTCCTGGGATTTGGGGTGTTTTGGGACTCTGGTGCTCCCACACGCATACATACTTTGAAAAAAGTCTGTACATGATTTTTTGTGTGAGATATGCATTTCTGAAAGTACCCCTACAGTTTATCTCCCTACAGTTACCAAACGAGGGAGTCCGTTTCTGTGCCCCCTCCTACTTAGGAAAGGGGCACAGTTGAATATTACCTCCCACTTCACCACTCCCCTCCAATCAGAGCATAGTTAAGATTTTGTGGACCAGCCAGTGCCGCCGCTCCCATAACGCGCACTACGCGCTGCGCGTAGGGCCTCAAGTCCTGAGGGGGGCCCCAGAAATAGGCAACTTTAAAAAAAAATCATCATAGTTATAATAATAATAATAATGCCGATATTATTTCAGTATAGAAATATAAGGCACCTTTTAGCCATGCATATCACAAAACAGGCAGAACAAGAGATATATTTAATTGCTCAAAAAAAAGTTACGATGGTCCCCCCCCCCCCCACAAATACACATGCAACATCCCAAGCTCGCGGTGGTTGCCCTGTCTAAAGTGGCCAGGCGAACTTGACAGCGAACTTGACAGGAGGCTATGTCAACTTTTCGGAATGGCCTCGAAAAGATCGCATGAGTCAGGGGCAGAAAAAAGAAAGAAGAGGAAACAGCGAGATGAATCCTTTGCATCACTATCAGGTAAGTCCATGTTTAATCATTGTAAAATACAGGAAATGTGCTGCTAATTGAATGGTTAGCCTATGCATACACCTCAAACTAGCTAACGTTATTGCTAATGTTAGCACACTCAAATATGTTATAACTTAGGTGCAAGAAGGGTTGCCAACTGTCCCGAATTGTCCGGGACATCCCGAATTATGATTTTGATTTGTCCCGTCAGCGCCAGGGACAGCTGCTGTCCCGTATTACAATCACAGCCTTTTTTATTTTTATCCGTGAAAAGAGAAAAATGTAACAGTTTAGTGTCTGTGCCCTGGAGACAAGCGGCTCTCAGCTGCACTCCTCTCCACAACAAGCATTTGTAACGCCAGCACGAAAAGGTGAAACTTTTAGCGATCTTAGTATCTTAAATCACGATTAAATTGGAAGCTTGCACATTGTTGTTTTCATATTTCATATCAGAATTCTTTAGACATGATGAACTGGTGTTTATATGTGTGAATATAATAATAATAATAATAATACATTTAACTCATGAACATGAACTCGTTCATACAATGTTTCTCAAGCACCCATTATAATTGTAGAAATTAAATCAAGGAGACTATAACATTAGCTAGATAACTAGCTATAATTTAATGCAAACGGAAATCTTACATTTAGATCGTTAAAGGGTATTAAAAGTTCCCTTAGCTAGCTAGCTAGCTAGCATAGCACCTAGATAACCATAGCAACCAGGAGTCTATGCTAAACAGGTCTAATGCTATTTCAACGAAAACAACATGAAATTTGAGAGAAACTTGTAATGATTGTCTTGACTATTATTATGAACAATACATCTAAGCAAGTACAGTAGTTGTTTTGCCAAAATAACACTGAATTTAATAGGTTCATGGTATGGCTAATGAAACCTTGCAATTTCCATTATTGTTGGTCAGCTGTTGGCGCGTGTGCGCACCTGGAAGAAAAGTGTCCCTCATTTGGGGTTTAGGAAGTTGGCAACCCTAGGTGCAAGCTAAATTGAGATTTTACTGTTAAACATTATGCATTTTACAAGTAGGCCTAACTAGCCTATGTTCAGTATAGCTCTAGCAGATAGTGAAAGACATGTAGGTACGTATGTGTATCTGTTTAGTGCGTGTATTTATGTTTAGTATCTATATTGCATATTGTGCAATATGTTTATCTAGTAGGTCTACTATTATTTGTCTTTCATAGGTATATCGTTTGTTAAGTTATGTTGTTATATCACGTGGAGTACTTATATGTTATCTTATGTCTTGTAATGTTATGGTAGTGTGGTACGGTGTCCTGTCCTAAGAATTTCAGTGCCCAGTCTGACTCTGTTGTTCTGTGCATCTGACAATAAAAGACTTGAATTGACTTGAACTGACGCCAGCTAAATGTTACTTTACTTTACATTCTATTATGCTATTTATTTAGATTACATTTATCAAATAGTTGATCAATAAAGGGGGAGAGCACCTTAGTTTTAAATGTTTATAATTCTTAATTCTTATAATTCTTAAGATTCTTTGTTTGAATATTTTTGTCTCTTTCTATACTGATCCTTTTTCGTTGTATTTCTAAATTATTGCAGGGTCTATGCTGAAATTTGTTCAAGTGGGAGCACGTGACCAAGACGAAGATGCAGAGGAGGAGCAACCGTCTTGCAGGTCTGTAGACATCACCACCGCACCAAGCCAGGATGATCAACAACCCTCAACCAGCAGTTTAGGAACAGATCCGCAGAGAACCACCACCTCTGAAAGCACAAGTGTCATTGAGAGTCCATCAGTCTGTGACAATGTAGAGACCTGTGTGCCCCCTCAAACTGATCCTGCTCTTTGGCCGCCACATGTTTTAGATGCGGATCGCGTTGAAATGGTATGAAGAGGTCCATTTAAAATCCCATCAGATTTTAATTTTCCAAGGGGACTAGATGGCAGGGCATTTCATAGTAGCCTTCAATTCAAAACACTCACAAATGGAGAGAAAGTCAAAAGAAGTAGGCTTGTTTACACGCAACAAGCAAATGCCGTGTTCTGTTTTGCGTGTAAGCTTTTCAGCTTGAAACCCATTAAGCTGACTGCAGATGAGGGCTACAGTGACTGGTCCAACCTTAACAGTAGACTAAAGAGTCATGAATGCAGCTCAGACCATGCCCAGTGCATGTTTAAATGGAGAGAACTGGACATGCGTTTACAAAAAAAATGAACAATAGACCACCAGGAACTGACATTGCTGGAGGCAGAAAAAAGAAAGTGGCGAGATGTTCTCAAACGCCTACTTGCAATAACCCTATCTCTTGCCTCAAGGAATTTGTCATTCAGAGGCTCTTCACAGTGTCTGTATGAGCCAGACAATGGCAACTTCTTGAAGGAAGTGGAGCTTTTAGCCAGCTTTGATCCTGTGATGGAGAACCACCTGACCAGGATAACTGATGAAAGCTCCCAAACACATTATCTTGGACAACAGACCCAAAATGAATTTATCCAGATCATCTCTTCCAAAGTATTACAAACCATCCAGACACAGATTCAGGAAGCAAAATATTTTTCAATTATTCTTGACTGTACACCTGATGTTAGCCACAAGGAACAAATGTCTCTCATCGTGCGCATTGTGGATTTGGTGCCAAAGCCAAATATCAAGGAGTATTTCCTTGGGTATATGGAGGTTGTTCAAACAACTGGCCTGAACCTGTCTACTGTCCTTCTAGACAAGTTGAAGGAACTCAACATTCCATTTGATGATTGCCGTGGTCAGTCCTATGACAATGGAGCAAACATGAAGGGGAAGAAGCAAGGAGTCCAAGCCCGACTGCTACAATTTAATTCGAGGGCGTTGTTTGTTCCTTGCGCAGCTCATTCCATGAATCTGGTCATAGCTGATGCTGCCAAGTCGTCCAGGGATGCCACTGGCTTTTTTGGATAGTTGCAGAAGCTATTTTGTTTCTTCTCAGGAGCTACACAGCGATGGAGCATCTTGACAAAACACATCAACCTGACTGTCAAATCATGGAGTGATGTGAGGTGGGAGAGCAGGCTTAAGAGTGTCACAGCTGCCAGAAGCCAAATTAAAGAAATTAGAAATGCGCTCATCGAGGCAAGGGAAACAGTCAATGACCCAGTCGCAAAAATAGAGGCTCAAGCCCTAGCAGAAGAGGTGGCCTCTTTTAGATTTCTGATCTGTTTTGTTGTCTGGTGTGAAATTCTTACGTCCACTAACCAAGTGAACAAACTTCTGCAGAGTAGTTCAATGCAGCTTGACATTGCTGTCAGGCTCATTGACAATGCCAAAACCTCCCTCTCCAGATACAGGCACTCTGGGTTTGCTGAGGCAGTGTCCACTGCCAAGGACCTTTGCGAGGCCATGAACATAGAGCCAGAGCTTAAGGAGAAAAGGCAAAGTAAAGTGTGTAAATATTTGTGTAAATAGTTTCTGCTTGTAAATCTTTGCTTCATCGAAGAATTTTTCTTACTTGTATACTTCTGGTTTTAAGTTTGTATTTATGGATAACTATTTAATTTAAAAGATTTTGGACATTCCAATACTTGTGTGTACTGTATGTATGTTTTGGCTGTTCTGTGAACTGTGTTAAAAAAAAGTAGATTAAACTTTTGCGTTTTAATAAAATGTTAAACTGGCAGAAACCAATTCTTTTTTTCGGGGGGGGGGGGGGGGGGGGGGGGGCTGAGGGACTCCCACCGAAGCTTCAGCGGCAGTCCGGAGGAGGAGATATGGAGCAGAAAGGGATTATACTGCCGGAGCTGCACTGCCGGACTGCCGCCGAGCTACCCCCGCCAGACTTTTCAGCTCCCGGAGGAAACCCGCCGGAGCAGCAGGAAAACTTCGGCGGCAGTTCAGCTCCCGGAGTACACCGCCGGAGATGCCACCGAAACTTCGGCTGCAGTGAGGCAGCTGCGGCGTGGGGAGCTCGGCGGCAGTTCGGCAGCTCAGCTCCCAGAGTACAATCCCTTTCTCCTCAATGTCGCGGCTCATGGACGTCACTTCAGAGAGTCAAGGCCGAAAGTTCCTTTCCCCCAATTCTTCTCAACCATCGCCGAGATATCCCCCACTACGAGTCTTTACTTGTTGTGAAAGTGACAGGGACGTCAGACGCAGTAATTATGATTCATAATATCATCTGAGGCGCAAATAGCTTTTGGCCGTTATATTAGATATAATATTATATAAATACCCATGTATAATATTATTATATATTATTGTAGCATTTGCGGCCCGTCACTGCGGGGGCTAACTAGCGGAATGAGGAGGACACAGAGTGGCTGACGTTTTACCGGAGAACCGGGCTTTATTATCCTTACCTTACAAACTAACTATGGGGTTGGAGGAGTGCCCAAAACAATATGGTGAAACCGAACACTGGCCAGCTGTCCCTGCCCCCTATCCAAACTGGCCTATCAGGCTGAATAAGGCAACTCCTTCCCCACACAAACTCCCCATCAATCCCCCCCAAAGTCCTGGTGGGTCGCTGCACGGCCCCTCCCCTCTAATTCCTCGTCCCTGAGGAAGAGCATAGTTGGTGCGTCTTGAAAGCGACACGGGAGTCGCCGTTCCCTCTGCGACCTCCCTACTCCACCATTCAAAAGAGGAGTTCCCGTTGTTGTAGCCGTGTTCCTCCGCACCACAGCTCCAAGTGGTGGTGTCATCACCTACCCTTGAGGCACATTCTGTTGCTGTCTCGGGGGGGTCCTCCTGTGGCGAGGTGACCAGATGCGCGCCCTGGGAGTCGTCACAGGGAAGGCGGGCTGCTGATTCCCCCGGTATGGTGCTGTCACACCAAAATTGTACCACCTACGTAATCCGTGTCGAAACATTACGTCATCGAACGACGCGATTGTCCGTTACCAGGCAGGTTTCAAAAAACATTTGCGCTCATCAAGACGAAATAACATAATACAGATAACACTTGTTTTTACTTTATATTTGTATTGTATTGAATTTAGCTCGCAAACTAATGGTATCGTAGTTTATATTTGTATTGTATTTAATTGTTTAATCGAATTTAGCAAATAAACTTAGTGTTTAAAGTGTATCGTAGTTTAGCTAGCTTGTGTTAATTTAATTTAGATAATAGACGTCATCGTTCGACACAATCGTCCGTTGCCAGGAAATGTTTGACGCGATCATCAGTTGCCAGGCAGGTTTGGAATTTTCTAATGCAGATTACGTAGGCGGTATAATTTTCGCCCCCGGTACAATTATGGTGTGACAGTGCCATCCTATCCCTGTGCAGCACGACTCTGCGGCCTCTGGGAGCAAGTCTGACTTTATACACAACCTCACCAACTCTCTCAAACACATAGCAGGGGCCAACCCATTTGCTGTTCAACTTGGGGCAACAGCCTTTTATCCTCTTAGGTCCATACATCCAGGCGAGTACCCCAGCCTGGAAGTCCTGCCCCTTAGCGTGCATGTCTTGGCATCGCTTCTGACGAACCCCTGCCTGATGGGCCTGGTATCTGACGAATCTGTGGGCCGTTTCCAGGCGGTCCTGTAACTGCCTGGCATACTCCTGGCCAGCCATGGCTTCTGGTGCATTGGGCGGTCGTCCGTAGGCAAGCTCGGGCGGCGTTCTGAGCTCCCTGCCCAACATCAACAATGCAGGGGTACAGCCAGTGGATTCTTGGACTGCACTGCGGCACGCCATGAGGATGAGGGGTAATTGCAGGTCCCAATCACTCTGATCTGGAGCGGTGGTGAGGGCTAATTGGGTGCCTTAGGTCCGCATGAAGTGCTCCACACAAGTCCTCAACACCGCTCCTGCTCTGGCCCCAATGGAATGCCCGTCGTAGCCGTCTCAATGTCTTTGTCACCCCAAAGTGACGTACTCCGGGGGATCCCTGATGTGCCTCCAGCACTTTGTCCTGGAGGTCCTTTGGCACAACCACCTGCCAGTGTGGCTCCCCAGTGGCTGGCTCACGCCAGCACCTATTCAGGAGTCTTTCTTGCAGCTTTACCCCAGGCCATTGGGACAACAGGCCTCTGACTGTGGCCGACTTGGCCACCACATCTTCCCAGGGCGGCCAGTTGTCTGTTTCCAGCCACCCCATGACTGTTTTAAGGTCAGGATCCACGATTTGCAGTCCAGCCCAACCCCTAACAGCAGCTGGTAATAGTGCTCGACAGATCAACTCCCCCGCCTGTAAGTTAGCTGCCTCCCGTTCTTCTTCCCGGTTACAGTGGTGAGTCTGGGGCACACGGTCGGCGGGAGAGGCTGTCTGTATTTGTGTCACTCTCACCGGCTCTGTGTTGTATGGTGAACTGAAAGGCCTGGAGTTGTTCGATCCATCTGGCGACTTGTCCTTCAGGCTCTTTAAAGGACATAAGCCACTTCAAAGCAGAATGATCAGTGCGAATGGTGAATGGAAGGCCGCTGAGGATGTGCTTGAAATGGTTTACTGCATCAATCACTGCCAACAGTTCCTTGCGCGTGACACAATAGTTCCTCTCCGACTTATCCAAGGTATGACTGGTAAGCAACAACCTGCTCTCCGTCAGGGGTCAGCTGCGAGAGTACAGCTCCAAGGCCTGTGTTGCTAGCGTCCGTGTCAAGGATAAATGGAAACTCTGTGTTTGGTGCAACCAGCACTGGATCCTTAGATAAGGCCTGTTTCAGCTCATGGAAGGCTGCATTCTGTTTTGGTCCCCATTTGTACGGTGTGTCTTTGCGCAATAAGACGAACATGGGGGCAGCTACAGTAGAGAACTCAAAAGCGCCTGTAATAGGATGCGAGTCCTAAGAACGATCTCATCTGGTGGATGTCAGGGGGGGTAGGCCAATCCCTGACGGCTGCTACCTTATCTGGCTCTGTCATGATGCCAGCTCCACTGATCTCGTGGCCCAAGGAGAGACGTCTTGCCCTAGGAAGCTGCACTTCCCCGGGTGAAGCTTCAGGCCTGCACGCTTGATCCACTCCAGTACCTCCATCAGGCTCCCAAATACCGAGTCAAAACATGGTCCACGGACAAGGAGATCATCAAGGCAGACGAGGCAGCGTTCAGGGGGCATAACCACATGGACCTTTTCCATCAGCCTTTCAAATGTGGCCGTGGCGTTGCATAGCCCGAATGGCATGGTGGTGAACTGCCACAAGCCATGTCCTGTGGTTAAGGCGGTCTCGGCTTTGTCCTCTGGGGCCATGGCCACCTGCCAGTACCCACTCAGCAGGTCCAATGAGGAGAACCATGTTGAACCAGCCGCGTAATCGAGGGACTCGTCTATCCGCGGCAGTGGGTAGGAGTCCTTCAAAGTTCTGTCAGTGGTCGGTAGTCGACGGTAGTCGACGCAAAACCTTGAGCTTCCATCCTTCTTAGGAACCATTACGACTGGTGACACCCATGGACTCTCTGATGGCTCATTAATGCCAGCATCCCTCATCTCTTGTATCATCTGATCAACAGCAGCTTGGCGGGCTTTGGGCAATCGTCTAGGCCGCTGGCGGATTAGCTGGGAATCCCCTGTTTTAATAAAGTGTTGGACCAAATGTGTTTGGCCAACGTCGTTGGGGCCAGTGGCAAAACTGTGTCGATACTCATGCAGCAGCTTGGCGGGCTTTGGGCAATCGTCTAGGCCGCTGGCGGATTAGCTGGGAATCCCCAGTTTTAATAAAGTGTTGGACCAAATGTGTTTGGCCAGCGTCGTTGGGGCCAGTGGCAAAACTGTGTACAGGAGGCTCCATAACCTATCCTGTTGCTCAGAGTTTAGGCCTTCCCGACTGTTCTCCCAGATGCCTCAGACAGTTTTACCAGCTGGTGACTCTTGCCCAGAGATGGGGACCACACGTGCAATCTGTATGACAGCATGGGGGTGTGACTGGTGTGGCAACCCGTGGTTGTGGAGGGCGTGTACCTCCGATATCCAGCAGACAGAGCCAGAGGTGTCCATTACGTCACGCTAATCGGCCAGATAGAGAACACCTGCGGGGAACAAGGAGGAAGAGGTACCCTTTAAAAGGCTGTATCTCCTGTCCATAAACAGGGTTGGAGACAAGGGAGGACCAGAGAACCCCCAGAACCCTGTACGGACGAGAGGACGACAGGATTTAACTGAGCCGTTCCCGGCGCATCCAAAGGAGGACGCACGCTGGACAAGCACCGTTCACCGTAGATCGGAGCCCCAGACGGGATCGATTTCCCTCTTCCGGAGAGGCCAGAACATTGACCCCATATGTCATGGCTCAAGGAGCCACAGTATGATTTATCGTTTTCCCCGCGTTGGATCCTCATTAGCGCGGTTTTCTGATTTACTATGAATAAATTCCCTTCCGGGCTTACAACCAGCTGTGACGTGTGGTAATTCCTGCCTGACCGAGACATTCCTCGGGCCGGGTTGACACACTGGGCACATTCGTCTGGTTCTGGGGATGAGGTCGTCAGACAGAGGAAAAGGGCTTTCTGTAAAAGGGGCCTCCCATTGAGGAGGACATGGTGGGTCCCCCTCCGCATCTCCATTCTCAACAACCTTGTTGACCATTTCAGAAGTGTGGGGATCATTCAGGAAGGGGATGGACGTCCTGTCTTTGAGCGTTAAGGTACGTGCCCCGAAGTCTAGTGAAATTCCTGCCGCACACAGAAAGACCATTCCCAGTAAACAGTCCTCTTTTATTTCAGCGACCCAGACTGGTTGGCAGGCTGAGTAGGTCTCTATTTCAATCAGAGCCTCCCACCTCCCAAGCATGGGAGCCTTCCCTCCGGTTACTGTGGTGAGTTGAACATCTGTTGCTTGTGTTTGGGTTCCAGCGGGCATGTGCAGCAGGTCTGGGTGCAGGAGCGACGCAGTTGAGCCTGTATTCAGTAGGGCTTTGGTCCATTGGCCATTAACCAACACAGGCATTCTACAGCAGTCGGCTGTGAGTGCGTTATGGGGAAGAAGAGCATGGGTGACAGGGTGGTGAAGCGCTTTTGCAACGGGTCTTGTGTTTGGGGAGCCAAGGGTTGCTCGGGTCGCTCCCCTTTACACCGAACCCAGAGCATTTCCCGGCTCTTGCAGGGCAGAATCAGGCACTGTACAAAGGCGCCATGTGTGACCTCTTTGGTGGCATTTCCAGCAGACTTGGCTCTGTCGGTCGTCCGGCGACATCGATTTGCGTTCGTAGCCTGTTGGGTACCAGGTAGGTCCAGGAGGCTGAACGGCTTGGGTCCTAGGCCGTACCGAGACCTGTCTGGGTTGGTACTCCAAGCCTTCTGTGAGTATGTCTTCCACTGCCAATGCTTTATCTAGTGCTGCCTCCAAGGTCTGTGGGTCAGTGAGTCTGACTTGCTGGTGCAATGGGAGGGGTAAGAGGCCTTAGTTCCCTAGTTAACACCAAGCGTGTTGCATCATCAAAATCAGGAAATCCCCTCTGTGCAAGGTAACGCAGCTAAGCCGCAAATACCCCTAATTTTTCTCTGGGTTCCCGCACCCGTTTGTTGAACCTCTGTCGCATCACAACTGCTTCCAAAACGCCTCTTTAAGGCTATAAATATAGCTTGTGGATTTCCTAGGTCGGCTGTGGTCGCATCCAACAGTACTCTTCTTGCCTCCCCTTCCAATGCTGACTAATTGAACAGCCCTTTCAGCTGGGGACCATTCATTGGCTGTCGCTAGCAGCTCAAACTGGGAGCAGTAGGTTTCCCAAGATGTGAGGCCGTCATAACATCCCAATTTTATGCGGCCACCCCTGGGGACGGGGACTGGGGTTGGTTTTTGGAGAGTAACCAAGGCAGCAGTAAGTGCAGTAGTCAGAGCCGGAACTAGGTCACCTGGTTGGTTAGCAGAGGCAGCCATGGAACTAACAGGGTCTACGATGGGGGAGCTAAACCCGTCAAGCCACCCCCTAGGGAAAGTAGCTGCCTCCGTACCCTCTCAGGACTGGAGGTTAGACTTGGAATATCAGTTTGTCCAATAATGGACAACATGTTTTTGAAGCTGTTTGCTGGAAAAAGCTATTTCCAGCAAACAGCTTCAAAAACATGTTTTCTGGAACTAAACTATTATGTTTACTTGTTGTGAAAATGCCATAATATGTCTCCTTTAAATTATTTCGACAACCTGATACCATAGAATCATAGATAGTCAACTTTGAGGAAAACAGTAATAAAAGGTGTCTATACGATGTACTCTTTCAGACCCCTCCAGGTTTTCGCGATGTCGCGATTTGCAACTTCAACGCAACATTAACCAAACGCCGCAAATTCAGGGCGGTGTCGCAATTTTACCCAATCACCGCAACTTTCCCACAAATTTGACCAATCAGTGGCGTCGTCTTCAACTGACGTTGACAAACTACCTTCCGCCTTACTTCTGTATTTACGTTCAAGCGATTCAAGCATTCATGCAGGATGTGCGCGTTTCCACTTGCCGACCAAAATAACTGTGAAAGATCGCGAAAAGCAGTATCCTGGTATTCTACATGAAAGCAGGGGGGAAATATTTTGCACTGCATGCAACATTGTGGTTGAACATAAGCGGAAATCTTCCATTGATAAGCATTTTGCCACCACGAAACAGAACTGCAGAACTGCAGGCTGGACGTCAGATTGCCAGCGCGGAAAGAATCAAGAATCAATTATTCATAGGACTATTGCTCAGTGTTTTTGTACTTTTAATTAATGTTTTTTTCAGTAATAACCTAATGTTTAACTGATTACTCGGGGGAAAATTGCAGCAATAACTTAATATTTAACATCAGGAAAATCACAACTTTCACTTCCTCTCGCACTGTAATCGCAACAAAAACCCAGAAAACACCACAACTCTCATCACAACTTTTTGGAAAAGCTCACGCAACATCAGGCATTCTAGGCCGCAACAATCTCAAAAAAGGCCTGCGAAATCCTGGAGGGACTGTTCTTTGTTTAAACTTATAAAAAATAGCCATGTGACTTAACATAATTCCTTTTGCTTTGAAACTGCTCCTGAAATCAAACTATTACATGATGTGACTACACTAGTCTTCTGCCTTCAATGTGTTTGATCTCATAAAACATTTAACAAGTTGCAATACCGAAGATGCACAGTATAGAGCAGGGGTCAGCTACCTTTTCAACATGCAGTGCCAGTTTGACATTTTCTCGTCAATGAGTGTGCCTTAAGCAACAATATATTAACAATTAAGCTGAATTATGACATAACGACCAAAAACATTTCCAGAAGACCTGGAATTTTACTATTTTCACATAGTCCACAATCATGCATCAACATTTCAATTGTTTTTTTGGTTGTTGTATTAGCAAAATGGGCTTACAAATAATTATATATTTATTATAATTGCATGTCCCATCTTAAAACACAATTTTTAGAAACTCATTCCAAGACATATTTGCACTGTGAGAAATGTAAAAAACGCGAATATATGAGAATGTTGGAACCATCCACATCAATATCTTTAAGGCATGTACAGCTTTGCAAAACCATGTGAAGGGCGATGCATACAGGCCACTTGCAACAATATTTTAAGTATTTTCTTCTCTATTACTCACAACATAGGTTTAAAAACTATTAATTGATCCCATTTCAGAAAACTGCTTTCTGTAACTAATTTAAACATATTTGCACTGGGAGGAAATGCCCAAAACAGAAGAAAGTATGAAGAAAAATCAGTAGTAATCATTATGCTGCCGCATTGTGCTGTGAATTTTTTTAATAATAAATATATATGTTCATGATGATATTGCTGCGTTGTCTCTGTAGAGACAGTGCAGCAACACCTCCCCCCCCCCCCCCCCCCCCCCCCCCCCCCCCCCCCCCCCCCCCGGAACCGCAGAGCCGTCGCATTTACTTCAGAATGAAATCTAATAAACCGCAAATGTGTGTAGGTTCCGGGAGGGTAAATTGGGGTGCTAGCTCAAGCACGCAACTTACCTCGGGCAGTGTAAACGAGCGGACCTTGCCGCGAAAAAAGCGTGCATACGACAGCATATTTGGCAGTGTAAAAACGGCTAGCACCCTACGAGTACCCCTGGAGTCCTGCTGCTGTCCATGCTTTTGGGAAACGGTGCGAAAACTGACGAAAACTGCACTTCACGAGCCACTTAGGTTAACGATCCCTTCGGGAAATGGGGCACTGGAGCTCTATATCTATCTAATATAATAATCATAATAATAATAATAATATTATTATATAATATATAGGTATTTATATAATATTATATCTTATATCACGGCCAAAAGCTATGTGCGCCTCGGCTGATATTATGAATTATAAAGACTTCGTCTGACTTCTCTGGTACTTCCACAACAAGTATAGACTCGTAGTGGGGGTTATCTAGACCATGGTTGAGAATTTGGGGAAAGGAACTTTGGACTTGACTCTCTGAAGGCCATATTGAACCGTGACATGGAGGAGAAAGCGATTGTACTCCCGGAGCTGAGCTGCCGGACTGCCGCCGAGCTCCCCTCGCCGGAGCTGCCGCCGGGCTGGAGCCTTTGGCGGCAGTCCGGAGCTGCCGGACTGGAGCTTTCGGCGGCAGAAGCAGGGATATGCCGCCGAGCCCAGCGGCAGTCCTGCAGCTCAGTTCCGGGAGTACAATCTCTTCCAATATCCATACTATCCGTACTTGCTTTACTTAGTTTGAGTAGATAGGGTGTTCCAATTAAGATCGTGTGGATTGATGTACACTTGTGGATTGATGTACAAAGTGTGGATTGATGTACACTTTTCGTACTCAACGGCAGCCATCTTAGCTACGTAGCAGAAGAAGGCGGAGCCAGGCTGAGCAAACGTCGGCTCATTTTCCACATAGTCTGTGTAGGAGCCATTCCATTAAAAGAACTACAGGCGTCGCACTTTCGTTTTTCTTTCTGTTCGATGACGCTATTACTGCGTGTCCCGTGCCTATATATAGTAATTGAACGCAGGTGCGCGGCTCACAGGAGACGCCGACAGAAATCGTTTTCAACCGCTCGGTACCACGCCGCATCTATACACACAATATGAAAAGATAGAAAGTTTTCGAGGCAAATAAGCGACGCCGTTTTATTTTGAACCTAAGGAATAGTGTACAGGGCTCGATGGCGAGCGCCTGGTGGCCGGGTTTGCCACGGAGCCCGGTCGGGCACAGCCCGAACAAACTACGTGGCACCCCCCCTCTCTTCATCCCATGGGCCCACCACCTGTGGGAAGGCCCGTTGGGGTCGGGTGCGCAGCCACATGGGTGGCAGCGAAGGTCAGGGGTCTCGACGGACCAGACCCGGGCGGCAGAAGCTGGCTCTGGGGACGTGGAACGTCACCTCGCTGTGGGGAAAGGAACCGGAGCTTGTGAGGGAGGTGGAGCGCTACCAGTTAGATCTGGTGGGGCTTACCTCCACGCACAGCCTCAGCTCTGGTACCGTACTCCTGGATAAGGGTTGGACTCTATTCTTCTCCGGAGTTGCCGAGGGCGTGAGGCGCCGGGCGGGTGTGGGGATACTCATAAATCCCCGGCTGAGCGCCGCGGTGTTGGAGTTTACCCCGGTAGACGAGAGGGTCGCCTCCCTGCGCCTAAGGGTTGTAGGGGGGAAAACTCTGACTGTTGTTTGTGCGTATGCACCAAACAGCAGCTCAGAGTACTCGGCCTTCTTGGAGACCCTGAATGGAGTCCTGTATGGGGCTCCAGTAGGGGACTCCGTAGTTCTGCTGGGAGACTTCAACGCCCACGTGGGCAACGATGGAGACACCTGGAGAAGCGTGGTGGGGAGGAACGGCCTCCCTGATCTAAACCCGAGCGGTCGTTTGTTATTGGACTTCTGTGCTAGTCATGGATTATCCATAACAAACACCATGTTCGAACATAAGGGTGCTCATAAGTGTACCTGGTACCAGAGTACCCTAGGCCGAAGATCGATGATCGATTTCGTGATCGTGTCATCTGATCTGAGGCCGCATGTTTTGGACACTCGGGTAAAGAGAGGGGCGGAACTGTCAACCGACCACCATCTGGTTGTGAGTTGGATCAGGGAATGGGGGAAATTTCCGGATAGACCTGGTAAGCCCAAACGAGTAGTGCGGGTGAACTGGGAACGTCTGGAGGAGGCCCCCGCCCTAGGTATCTTCAACTCACACCTCCGGCGGAGCTTTTCTGGCATTCCTGTGGAGGTTGGGGGCATTGAGCCGGAGTGGGCGGTGTTCAAAGCCTCCATTGCTGAAGCTGCGGTGGCTAGCTGTGGCCTCAGGGTCTTAGGCTCCTCAAGGGGCGGTAACCCTCGGACACCGTGGTGGACACCGGTGGTCAGGGAAGCCGTCCGACTGAAGAAGGAGGCCTTCCGGGATATGATATCCTGGAGGACTCCTGACTCGGTTGCAAGGTACCGACAGGCTCGAAGGGCTGCAGCGGCTGCCGTGTCGGAGGCTAAGCAGCGGGTGTGGGAGAAGTTCGGAGAGGCCATGGAGAAGGACTTTCGGTCGGCACCAAAGTGTTTCTGGAAGACTATCCGGCACCTCAGGAGGGGGAAACGGGGAACCATCCAAGCTGTGTACAGTAAGGATGGGACTCTGTTGACCTCAACTGAGGAGGTCGTCGGACGTTGGAAGGAACACTTTGAGGAACTCCTGAATCCGAATAACACGCCCTCTATGTTGGAGGCAGAGCTCGAGGTTGATGGTGTTTCGTCGTCAATTTCCCTGGTGGAGGTCACTGAGGTAGTCAAACATCTCCGCAGTGGCAAAGCCCCAGGGATTGATGAGATCCAGCCAGAAATGCTAAAGGCTCTGGGTGTTGAGGGGCTGTCATGGTTGACACGCCTATTCAACATCGCGTGGGAGTCGGGTACAGTGCCAAAGGAGTGGCAAACCGGGGTGGTGGTTCCCCTGTTCAAAAAGGGGGACCAGAGAGTGTGTGCCAATTACCGGGGTATCACACTTCTCAGCCTCCCTGGTAAAGTCTACTCCAAGGTGCTGGAAAGGAGGGTTCGGCCGATCGTCGAACCTCAGATTGAAGAGGAACAATGCGGTTTTCGCCCCGGACGTGGAACTACGGACCAGCTCTTCACTCTCGCAAGGATCCTGGAGGGGGCCTGGGAGTATGCCCATCCGGTCTACATGTGTTTTGTGGATCTGGAGAAGGCGTATGACCGGGTCCCCCGGGAGAAACTGTGGGAGGTGCTGCGGGAGTATGGGGTAAGGGGGTCTATCCTCAGGGCCATCCAATCTTTGTACTCCCAAAGCGAGAGCTGTGTTCGTGTTCTCGGCAGCCAGTCAGTTTCGTTCTCAGTGGGTGCTGGTCTCCGCCAGGGCTGCGCCTTGTCACCAATCCTGTTTGTGATATACATGGACAGGATATCGAGGCGTAGTCGTGTTGGGGAGGGGTTGCAGTTCGGTGGTCTGAGGATCTCATCACTGCTTTTTGCAGATGATGTGGTCCTCATTGGATCATCGGCCTGTGACCTTCAGCACTCACTGGATCGGCTGGCGGCCGAGTGTGAAGCGGCTGGGATGAGGATCAGCCCCGCTAAATCTGAGGCCATGACTCTTAGAAGGAAACCGGTGGATTGCTTACTCCGGGTAGGAAATGAGTCCTTAGCCCAAGTGAAGGAGTTCAAGTACCTCGGGGTCTTGTTCCCGAGTGAGGGTACTATGGAGCGTGAGATTGGCCGGAGAATCGGAGCAGCGGGGGCGGTATTGCGTTCGCTTTACCGCACCGTTGTAATGAAAAGAGAGCTGAGCCGCAAGGCAAAGCTCTCGATCTACCGGTCGATCTTCGTTCCTATCCTCACCTATGGTCATGAGGGCTGGGTGATGACCGAAAGGACGAGATCGCGGGTACAAGCGGCCGAGATGAGTTTTCTCAGAAGGGTGGCTGGCGTCTCCCTTAGGGATAGGGTGAGAAGCTCAGCCATCCGTGAGGAACTCGGATTAGAGCCGCTGCTCCTTTACTTAGAAAGGAGTCAGTTGAGGTGGTTCGGGCATCTGGTAAGGATGCCCACTGGGCGCCTTCCTTGGGAGGTGTTTCAGGCACGTCCAGTGGGGAGGAGACCTCGGGGGAGGCCCAGGACTAGGTGGAGAGATTATATCTCAACACTGGCCTGGGAACGCCTCGGGATCGCCCCGTCAGAGCTGGTCAATGTGGCCCGGGAAAGGGAAGTCTGGGGCCCCCTGCTTGAGCTGCTCCCCCCGCGACCCGACCCCGGATAAGCGGATGAGGATGAGGATGAGGATGAGGAATAGTGTAGGTGCATGCATCGTCTTTAACTTGTTCATTGTTACTTTGAATGGCACGCACGCACCCACCGCAACCAGCCGATCTCCAAACAAACTGTAACAGTAAGTGATGCCGCAGCGAGTTGAAATCCGTCCCAAGGCGTCCGTAAGGCTTTAATAATTTGCATGCTTGAAAGCCGTGACATAGTTGAAAACGTCTGAAGAGTTATTCCCTGGATGGATGTAATGAACATGATGTCGGACATTAATTAGTTGTGGAATTAATTGTGCATTTAACCGGAATGGAGCATCGGAACTAAAACGCTGTGATTAAAGTCTTGTTTGACGTGAGGATTATTTGAATGGAAAAGGCCGTATAATGATCCAGTTGATGACACGAAGTGAATGACTTTAATCACCACCGTACGGAACGTTGAGGAGCCGCGCCCCGTTTAACGTGCTTTAACTCTGCAACTTATGTGCGCGTATAAATTTGCGTTGTTGAATTGTCGACAAAATGTCAATTGAAAATAAAGACGCCAGTAATGTGGTGGAATATGAGGAGCATGATGCAAATGTGGTGGGAGGCAATCGCCCTGTCGCAAAACCTAAAGATGGAAGCGAGTCAGAAGTTAAACCAAAGAGAGTGCCCAAGTTAACTGAAAAGGGACTCGCAGCTAAATAGGAGCAGTTAACTAAATCGAGAAGTGCTAAATGAAAGCAGCTGATCACAAGTAGAAATCAAATTGAATCACTTATGGTTGAATATGATAAACTGGAGGTTATTTCACAAATGCACATCAACTTCACTGTGCTTATCGAGGATTTTAGTAAAATACAATGCTCAATTTATGAACTGCTTCCAAAGGAGAGAAAGGAAGATGATCACACAAAATGGTACTTACCAAATCTTGCCAGATTTAACGAATTCAAAAGTACAGTAAAAAAATGGAAGCAATATGCAGCAACACTTGCACAAGAGCATCAAGCCACAGAGGTTCCAGAAGAGCATACTTCTGGTGCCTCTCTCTTAAGCAAGGTTCCTCAAAGCAGCACAAGGAGCAGCCATAGATCTTCTACAGCTTCCTCTGCCAGGCGTAAAGCTGAAGCTGAAAGAGCAGCGCACATGGCACAAGCTGAAGGTCTTAAAAAGAAACTTGCACTTGAAAGGGATGAAGCTGAGCTCACTCAAAGGTGGGAACAAATAAGAGCTCAAAAGGAAATGCTAAGCATTGAAACCCAACTTGCTGCTGCAGATGCTAAAATCAAGGTTTATGATGAGCTGGATGGAAGGAGCAGTGTGCTTTCAAGGCAAAAGGAAACTGCTAAAAGACTTTACTTTACTTCAGCTCAGTACGATGAGGCAGAAGATGCTGTTGATGGAGAGGGGCAGGATGTTGAAAATGAAGCTGTTGATGACGAAGGAGATGAACTTGCAGATGACAAGAACTACAGTCATGTTGCTGCACAATTACCTGGACAGAGCTCATACGCCCCTAGAGGTGAAAAGCGGAATGTACAAGTTAAAGGTCCAACTTTCAAGACAGAATTATTGCAATTACCAGTATCCCACAGTGACAAACATGCCCATGACAAACACAGTGCAGACACCAACCTGATGAAAATAATGCAAAAGCAGAACGAAATAACGGAAATGCTGATTAAAGAACAAAGACTCTCAACTTTGCCCTCAAAGGAAATTCCTGTTTTTAAAGGCGACCCCATGCAATACTTGACTATCATTCGCACCTTTGAACATTGCATTGAAGGAAAAACAAGTAATGAGCGGGACAGATTGTTCTTCCTAGATCAGTACACTGAAGGCCAGCCAAAATTACTTGTGAGAAGCTGTCTACATATGGAACCTGAAAAAGGGTACAACAAAGCAAAGCAATTGTTGCAAAAACACTTTGGGAACAACATCCTTATTGCTTCAGCCCATCAAGAGAAGGCGTTGAATTGGCCAGTATTTAAGTCCGAAGATCGAGCAGCACTGCAAGAGTACGCTTATTTTTTGCGTAGTTGTGGTAATGCCATGATTGACATTGAAGCTCTTAATGACATGAACAATACATCTCACATGAGAACCTTTGTCCTAAAGCTTCCTCTCAAATTGAGAGAAAAATGGAGAGGTAAAGCTTATGAGTGTTATGAGCGAACCCAAGCAAGAGCCAAGTTCATGCAATTAGTCAGCTTTGTTGAAAGACAGGCAAATATGGCATGCGACCCATTATTTGGAAACATCCAAGATGTCACACCAAAGGACGACAGGAAAAAATTCCCCGGAGTAAAATCAGGCTCTGCATTCAAGAGTAGCTTCACAACTGTGACTACAGAAGAACCACTTCAAAATCCAACCCCTGTTATGGCGGCACGACCCAGAATATGTTTGTTCTGCAAAAAGGATCACGCAACTGAAACTTGTAAAGAATTGAACGGCAAAAAGCGTGAAGAGAAAGTTGAATTCTTCAAAGCCAACGGAATCTGCTTCGGCTGCATGAACAAGGGTCATCTAAGTAAGGATTGCATGAGGAGACTGAGTTGTAAGATCTGCTCATTAAAGCACCCCACCATGCTGCACATCGAAATAAATAAACCAGAGGAAATCAGGAGGCAGAATGAAGACAGAGCGACAGCAGTAAACAGCTCTCTTGTATCACTGGAGAAACCCGCTCATACTGGGGCCGGTGATAACCAAACATTAGCCATTGTACCAGTAAAGGTCAAACTGTCGAGCTGCAATAAAGCCATCCATACTTACGCCTTTTTAGACCCAGGCGGTACTGCCATTTTTTGCACAACTGCTTTACAAAGACAACTGAATGCTAAAGGAAGGTAAACAAGAATCTTACTGAAAACCCTTGGACACGAGAAGGTTGTGAATGTAGACAGAATCTCCGGTTTGGAAGTATCGAATCTTGAAGGAGATGATTTTATTGCGCTGCCAGCGGTCTACACCTAAGAGGAGATACCTGTTACAAAGGAGCAAATTCCCACATTGGAAGCCTTGAAGGAATGGGATTACCTAAAGGAGGTTGTATTGACCCATATTGATGCTGAAATCGGGCTTCTGATAGGAACTAACGCACCTAAGACCATTGAACCATGGAAGGTAATAAACAGCCAAGAAGGTGGTCCTTATGCTGTCAAGACCAGGCTAGGATGGGTGGTTAATGGACTTTTGAACGACTGCGGGGACGCTGAAGGTCAGCTTCGCCAGGTTCACAGTAATCGAATAGCAGTTGTAAACTTGGACGATCTTGTAAGGCAGAACTTCAATCACGACTTCCCTGAGAAGGTGTATGAGGAGAAGGCTGAAATGTCCATACAAGATAAACAATTCATGCACATTATGTCTGCTTCCGCCATAATGAAAGATGGACACTACCAGCTAAAGCTCCCGTTCAAAAAGGATGACATCTCCATGCCAAACAATCGGAGCGGTAGTAGAGCAGCGAGCTCTAGGCCTTAAAAGGAAATTACGCAAAAACACCAGCGTTCACCAGGAGTACCGTGACTTCTTGGCAGATGTCATAAAAAAGGGACATGCTGAACTTGTGCCGCAAAACCAATTGACCCAAGAAGATGGCAAAGTATGGTATTTGCCCCATCACAGTGTATGGCACCCAAAGAAGCGCAAAATACGGGTCGTGTTTGATTGCGCCGCACACTTTAAGGGTACGTCTTTGAACGAAGAATTAATTCAAGGACCAAACCTCACGAATACCTTACTGGGAGTCCTCATTCGCTTTCGTCAGGAACCAGTTGCGGTCATGGCAGACATTGAGGGAATGTACCATCAAGTCAAAGTACGTTACGAAGACTCGAACTTCCTTCGGTTCTTGTGGTGGCCCAATGGCGACGTTGAGCAGAAATTGACAGAATACAGAATGACAGTTCATCTGTTTGGTGCAACGTCTTCGGCTAGTTGTGCCAGCTATGCCCTTAAAAGGACTGCGGAGGACAACTGCAAGCAGTACACCAAGGAAGCTGTGGAAACAGTCCTGAACAATTTCTATGTGGATGACTGCTTGAAGTCGGTGCCAACGGAAGCTGAAGCTATAAAATTGAGTAAGGAGTTAACATCTCTCTGTGCACAAGGAGGCTTCAGGCTGACAAAGTGGATAAGTAATAGCAGATCAGTGTTGGCAGCCATACCCGGGAAAGAACGAGCTAAAGAGGTAAAGGATCTTGATTTGGACAAAGAATGCTTACCTGTGGATAGAGCCCTTGGAGTTGAATGGAGCACAGAAGATGACTCTTTCAGGTTTCACATAACCTTGAAACCCCAAACCTTCACTAGAAGAGCAATCCTTTCCATTGTAGCGTCTGTGTATGATCCCATAGGATTTCTTGCTCCATTCATCTTTACAGCAAAATACATTTTGCAAGAGCTGTGTAAACTGAGCTGTGGGTGGGATGATGAAATTCCAAGTGCTTATCATTTAAAATGGCAGCAGTGGCTTGTTGGGCTGCGGCAAATGGAAAGCTACAAGGTCAACCGATGCATCAAACCAAGGAGCTTTGGAGCAATTGCATCTGCTCAGCTTCACAACTTCTGTGATGCAAGCGAAGTTGGGTATGGTGTCGTAACCTACTTGCGACTCACCAATACAGAAGATGCAGTCCACACAGCTTTCCTTTTTGGGAAAGCGAGGGTAGCCCCCTTGAAAAGGGTGACTATTCCTAGATTGGAATTGACTGCTGCAATGTTAGCAGTCAAGATTGACAAGATGCTAAAGACCGAACTGCAAACCCCACTTGTAAATTCAGTGTTCTGGACGGACAGCACTTCTGTCTTAAAGTACATCCGAAATGACACAAAGAGGTTCCAAACATTCGTTGCTAACCGTGTTGGAGTTATCAGAGAGTCGACCGACATTGATCAGTGGAGGCATATTGCCACCGAAAGAAATCCAGCAGACCTTGCCTCCCGTGGTATGACAGCTGAGGCATTCCTGAAACCCAATGTCTGGATAAGCGGCCCTCGGTTCCTCTTTGGCACAGAGGAAAACTGGCCAAACAGCCCGGTGGATCTTGGTATAATTTCTCATGATGACCCTGAAGTCAAGAAGGATAAAGCAATCACAGTCAATGTAATCCAAGCCTCAGAACCAAGTCCAACTAATCAACTCATACACTACTTTTCAACATGGACCAAGCTCCAACGAGCGGTAGCTTGGTTCCTGCGCCTGAAAAACCTCCTGCAAAGTCTGAGAAACGGAAGAAAGAAAAGTACTGCCATCATGCCAGAAGTCGGAAGTCAAATGAAAGCTTTCAAGGGCTCTATGGGGCCACCAAAGCTTACCTTGGGCGACCTACGGTCGGCAGATGACGCAATTGTGAAGTTTTGCCGGATGAAATTGCGAGTTTGAAGAGTGAAACTAGGAACGTCAAAAGACAAAGCCCAATCTTTAAGCTTGATCCTAAGCTGGATAATGGAATACTGAGAGTCGGGGGAAGACTGAGTAAGCTGGCCATGCCGGAAGAGACAAAGCACCCCGTCATCCTAGCAAAGAATCACCATGTGTCTAAATTAATTCTTGAAAATATCCATAGACAAATAGGACATTGTGGAAGGAATTACATGTTATCTGTTTTAAGGCAGAAATATTGGATCCCTTGTGCCAATGCATTGTCCAGAAAAATTATAAACGACTGTGTAAAATGTAGACGTCTACGAGGTAACGTTGGCGAGCAGGAAATGGCGGATTTGCCTAGTGACAGGATCACTCCCGATCTGCCACCCTTCACTAATGTCGGAGTGGATTATTTCGGCCCCATGGAGGTCAAAAGAGGAAGGGGCACAATAAAAAGATATGGAGTCATTTTCACATGTTTAGCCAGTCGTGCGGTACACCTGGAGGTGGCGCATTCCCTTGACACAGATTCGTGCGTTAATGCCCTCCGCCGATTCATTTGTAGGCGAGGACAAGTAAACAAATTAAGATCCGATAACGGAACCAACTTCATTGCTGCTGAGCGAGAGTTGAAGGAAGCACTTAAAGCATGGAATCAGGACAAGATCAGCAAGGCTTTGCAACAGAAAGGTGTGAAATGGACCTTTAATCCCCCTGCAGCTGCCCATCATGGAGGTGTGTGGGAGAGATTGATTCGGTCGCTGAAAAAGGTTTTGCTCTCCGTCATAAAACAGCAAATATTAGATGACGAAAGCCTCACCACTGTCATGTGTGAGGTTGAAGCTATCCTTAATATCCCCTGACCACTGTATCAGACGATCCAAACGACTTGGAACCGCTGACCCCAAACCACCTACTACTATCCAAAGTACAGCCCTTGCTCCCACCGGGAACTGTTGTAGGATTTCTAATAACAACTTATCTAATTCACTTCAACTAGCTATAAGCAAGAGGAGTCGGGGAGTCCAGGTCAAGTATAGATTGAGAGTTTATTGCCACCCGCAAACGAGAGACAACAAAGCCGAGTGGTATCCTCGAATACACACTACTGAATGAATCCCAGACAGCTCCTTATATCCCCGAATTTTACACAATACAAAGTTGGACTTTCATCAAATATAGAATTTCTCATCAGTGTCATACTGTGTGGATGTCAGCATACTCCTATGTCTTCTGAGTTTCAATGTGACCTTAGAACATATATTATCCTTATACAAACAGAGATGATGCACATGTGTGAATGTAAGCATTGTCTTCAGAGAGTACATCAATATGGGAGTAGACTGGACTCTCTGACTGATGTATCACATGGCCCATCAGGTGAGAATGTCCTGGACCCACTCACTGTTGTCAAACGGCACATAACATCTAGGTTAAAGGTGATCAGCTCCTTTCCACTATTAAAGTATTTATATGATATGTAGGCCTAATAATAATCATAGTTTAACATAGAATGTAAGGTTAATTTCTACCACATATCCCCCCTTTGAGGCTTGCCCAAGCCTCAATAAAAGAAAACAATAATAACATCTCTATTACTTAAATTTCCCCATGTCCCCTTTATCTATTAATTAGTCTATGAGATCATGTGCTGGCAATTGGATCAGAATAGCACCACATCTGGCTACCCAGAAAAAACACCACTAATCTAAAGCAGGAGTCTCAACCTGCATCCAGGGATCGCAACCTGGAGATGAAAAAGATTGCCAAATGTGGTGTATTATGTCCAATACTTTTGACTCCCCCAAAGTATTCATAAAAAGATCAAAAAACCTTTCTAAACATCACACCACAATGTTTCCACATTTAGAATACAACCAAATCAAATGTGTGCCTAAAATACCCTCATAAAAATCATAACAATATGTTTTCAGCATGCATTGAAAATCATCATTCTCCAAAATATGTGACATAATAATAAACTAAAAACGAATAATTTCAAAAATATGCGTCATGATAATGTACCCAAACATGGACATTTCAGCATTTGAAATCTTGAATTTGCCTGTAGGTTTGCACGGAACTGAATGGCTCAGGTGATGATGTCGTTGCGCGGGACGACATCATCAGAACTAATTGTTCTGATAGTCCGTCTGCTGTATCCATAGTAAATTTGACAAAATGCTGCTGATTTTATATAAATTATACAATCAATATTTTTGTGAATGGTTGAACACAAAAACAGAATTCATTCAAACCCCTGCCACTAATGTATCATGTGACTGTTACTCCTTGCTTGGCGGACGTAATTTGTAGGCTCCGGGTGTGTCTGCATTTGGCTCTGGAACTTTGCGTTTCTATTGTAGAAATACAAACTCATGTACAGCAGTTAGTTGTTCAAAAACATATTTCCTTTGATTAGCAAACCTAACAATGCCGTTGGTGGAACCAACGTTGGAACTCCTAACCTTAACCATCCGTAAAATAAAACCAATCTATTGGGAAGGGAAATCGAAGCCAGTATATCCAAAACCAAAGGTTGATATTGGTGGGTTTTACCATCAGCCGCCCTGAAACCACGCCGTTACCAAGTCATGCACTAAACCGAAAAGATTTCATGGGTCAGCAGGCCTTCATGCCTCAACTGTCAAATAAAACGCAACATGCCCTGTCCCAATACCACCACCTCTGCTGCTGGGGCTGCCATATCCGACTCCTGTTCCCCCTCCACCTTTGACCCTCCGGCTCTTCCTATGATGGTTGCAGTTTGTCACTTCATCATCAAGTGAGCCAGTGCTCACAGTGACTGCCAAGTAATCGTGACTGTCCCTGTTTTAGGTTGTCCCGGTCTTCAAGGTGGGATCTTACCCGTCGTTGGCTAACCAGCCTTCCATACTGGCTTAGTGCAGGATGCCGTGCCTGGGATACAATCAATCCCCACCCATAAGGTGGTTTTGACCGCAAAGTGGAGGGATGGAGACAGTCTTCAATCACAATTGCCCATGCAGCCAAGGCAGTGCGTAATGGACACACCAGAGCAGCTACAACAACAACTAAAATTTGACCCTGTGTGTGCGGGGGGTATATGATGGGGTGAATCTAAAGGTAATTTATCAGTTAAAAGTATCATATTATCAAATATTAATATTCTATAAAAGTGTTGCAGCAGCAGTCATGGCATTTGAAAGGTAAACCCACCACTACTGAATGTAAATTGAGACCTAGCATGTAGGATCCCTTCCCAGCAGATGTAGCGTTAATCCACCTATTGTCCTTAACTAAGGAGATGTGAAAATAAAACAAAAAATCACAATATTAAAACTTGCATTTTCAATATTAGGCGATTCACTTCTGTGTTAACCGTTACTCATAATCATAATTCCCTTTATTATTCCACCCGATTGTCCTATACTCACTATTTAAATTGGGCGATCTAATCTTATTATATTCTACCTATTGTTTGCATGTTTTGTCTGAAGTAAGCTTTTGGTACCCCTTCGTGTATTCCATCACACTAAGTAGGAGAGCATTCTCCCCTGCCTCTGTGGCCCTAACACACACACGAGAGCAGGCTCAAACACACACCCTTTTTTATTGTATTTTAGTTATTTAATTTTAAATGACATTTGTCATTGTGGATAACATGAATTCATCAATTTGAATAATATTTTAACGTACCCATTCAGTCTAATTTTTAAGTATTGCCGATTATTATTTCTAGATTGTACGACCACTCTTAATTAATGTCCGTTATTATCGTAATTCCTTAGGAAATATTTTATTTGTGTTGTTATCTTGGCACCTAGACCTCGTCAGGTCCAAACACCAAAACAACATCCACCTATCCACTGCGGAGTCCAAGGTTTGGGTAAGCTGAGCTCCTCTTTTGAGGAGTGCAACTGTGTTTACCCTGAATTCTTCTAATAAGAATCCCCAGCGCTGGTAGCCCCCTGGACTTCTGTGGACGAGCGGTGTGCATGTTATTGACAACATTAAAAGCTAATTGTTCATTTTATGGAGTCTAGATAATTACCCTTAAAACCTGTGATTACCATGTAGTTCTAATACTTTGATACTGGGCTCTCCATTGATTGCCCTACCCTCTCTCTCTGTGTCCTTTACATTAAACTCATCACATCCAGAATCCTCTCAATCCTCTCCCTTACCCAACATGCTGTAACCCTCTGAACCAACACAGTGTTTCACCAATTGCTGTGTACCAAGATCTATTGATTCAAATCACATGGTACCATGACGCTATGGAGAGTCTCAAAGGTTGTCGCGACACACAGAACCACAGAGTCACCGATCCCAGTGGTGGTTCTCTGATTTTCCTAAAACAGGGGCCATTAAGGGGCCACAGGTTATATCGAAGGACCAAGTAGTACAGTGTACATCCAGTCACAAATGTAATCTATTCAGCACAATGCAAATCCATTCTCTCACTCACTCACTCACTCTGAAAATAAGAATTTCTCAGATTGTCACCCTTGGAGTTGAAATAGATATTGACTATGTGTGTCCCGAGAATCCTACAGTTTTGGCGAATTTCCCTGCCATGGGGAGGTGAGAGGCATACTTTGAACCTACACAAGTGTAAGTGGCTCCAGTGTCGGCCACCATTGGCGTGCCTCTATCATTAACAAGAACCTGTAGTATTGATTCCTCATCGGCTTGTTTTGTGATTGCTACAAGCTGACCCTCCCCTTGTGGATTCTCTGGGCACCCCTAGTATCCCTGTCCCATAATAGGACCTGGCTGGGAGCTACCTCCTTGTTCTTGCCTTCCCTGATAGCCGTTACCCTGTCCTTGCTGGAGTGGGAAAGGGTTAATTAAACAACTTTTCTTACTATGCCCTTCCTGGTTGCACCCATAACATATTAAAGGACATCTGTGTTGTCCTTGAGATCCTTGTTGTTTATTGTTTCTAAACTGACCTTGGGGCCCCTCATTCTGATTCTGCCTATTTCTATTAGTGGGGTTCCCATAATTATGGATGTGAACATGTGTAATGGGTGGATTAGGTGACTGTTGGCTCTGAGGCTGTTCTATCGGGGGAGAGAATGCCTGCTGTCCATTGATTAGAATAGGATAATTTCCTGATGACGTGTCGGGTGCTCTTCTTTCTCTATGTGATCCCCTTGGTTTCCCCTGTGTTTCGAGTGCCAGGGGGCTTTGTAATGCTGTACTACGGCAAGGTTCCTCTGGCCCTTGATCCACACGGGAACTCTCTCCCTGTTTCTTGTTCCGATTTCTTAATTTCCTCCTAGCTTTTTTACTAATGGACTTCACCAAAATCTCTTCGTCAACATGCCTATTATCACTATCCCCATCTTCGACCTCACTTTCGCTAGATCTAGTTTTAGCATCGTCACACTCTTCTCCTGCATTTCTAATCCCCTCATAACAGTCCATGTGTATGGGTGCGCCCCTCCTTTCCTGTGTGTTACATTGCTTTTCCTCCTCATCTAGTGTAACCTCCCCTTTAATCGCTACCATGCCTTTTAACAATGGATAGACTGACACTGGTTTGTATAGCGGTGGCTCAACCTTCAGAGGCAATGGTTGAGCCTTTTTGTTCTTAGCTATTATTTCTCCCGCCACTCTCTGTAATGTTCGACATCTCTCTCCTTCCTCTAGGAACAAAGCTAGTACTAACTTTTCCCTGTCCCTCTTCGCCAAGGCCGTTTTACCAATTCTGTTATCTATGTAATTCCTTATCACTACCTCCATGTCCCTATACATTATTGGATCAAAAGTCCCTCCCATGGGCCATATAGTGCCTGATACTTCTGTCCTTTCTTCCCATTACTCAGAGGTGCTTGTTATCTCTTTTCTGAGCAATGGATTACTTTCGCTCAAAATCTCTACCGCTGTTGTTGCCATTTCAAATTATTTTTTATTTATCTTAAATACACTATTTATCAATACAATTTACCCGAATTTATTCTACTAGTTAGTCTAATTGTTTTATTCTCTTTAAAGCTACAAATGTGCACTTCCCCCGTGCAATGCTATCTCTCTCTCTCTGTTGATTGGGATGTGCGTCCCAGCTATTCTCTGCTCCTAGGCCCCCACCCTTTCTGGCCACAGGCTAAGAGAACACACCCCTAGATAAGGTTTCGCCCACTTGTACCAGACAAGTTATTTATTCTCTGACTGTCTTATTAATGACAGGATAAACTAAAAACAAAATGGATTGTAAAAGCCTCCGAGGCAACTTAATCCAACACAATTTAAATACAGAAGAAAACTGTTTATACCACGTTCAATAGTGTATCGAAAAAAAACGCCGAATTTGTTTGCACAAGATACTGACTGGAACTCACTCACTCGTCTTTAATGAAAAAAGACTGGAACTCACTCACTCGTCTTTTAATGAAAAAAGACTGGGACTCACTCACTCGTCTTTTAATGAAAAAAGACTGGAACTCCAGATGGGATTTCAAAAAGTCCAACAGGTACGCAATCATGCGACCCGTGGACCTGCGCTGCTATACCTACTGGAACTTTGACACTAATTCGTTCCCCTAGAACACAGCCACAGGACTTTTGAGTAGAATTCTAACAATTTTGTATCAATTTAGAACCACAAACCGCCTGTTAGTTAACCATAACAACAGAGCGTCTATGGCTGTGCGCGCGCACACTCTATCTCTCGCCGGAGCTCCCCAATCTCTCTTCAATGATTTATTTGATTCGTTGGACTGAAGAGACGCTTTACCTGCAGCAGAGCTTCCAGACGGGACAGGAACAGATCAAACAACCGTATTAATTTGTGGTAAGTCAACTTACCAATAATTTGACGAGCTCTAGGGTTGTGTGATCCGCTCGTGCCCCGTCCGTCAGTCCAGCAGCCGGGCTGTCTCTGTTCCTCAATCCTGTTCGTGACGCCAAATGTTGTAGGATTTCTATTAACAACTTATCTAATTCACTTCAACTAGCTATAAGCAAGAGGAGTCGGGGAGTCCAGGTCAAGTATAGATGGAGAGTTTATTGCCACCCGCAAACGAGAGACAACAAAGCCGAGTGGTATCCTCGAATACACACTACTGAATGAATCCCAGACAGCTCCTTATATCCCCGAATTTTACACAATACAAAGTTGGACTTTCATCAAATATAAAATTTCTCATCAGTGTCATACTGTGTGGATGTCAGCATACTCCTATGTCTTCTGAGTTTCAATGTGACCTTAGAACATATATTATCCTTTTACAAACAGAGATGATGCACATGTGTGAATGTAAGCATTGTCTTCAGAGAGTACATCAATATGGGAGTAGACTGGACTCTCTGACTGATGTATCACATGGCCCATCAGGTGAGAATGTCCTGGACCCACTCACTTGTCAAACGGCACATAACATCTAGGTTAAAGGTGATCAGCTCCTTTCCACTATTAAAGTATTTATATGATATGTAGGCCTAATAATAATCATAGTTTAACATAGAATGTAAGGTTAATTTCTACCACAGAACCTTTAAGCAAGAGGACACGTACGTAAGAAGACGTTGGCGCCAAGTACAATACATATCAGACCTGTTCTGGTCCAGGTGGCTTAAAGAGTATCTACCGCTCCTGCAGGAACGCCAGAAATGGAGCAGAATTTCATGCAAGGAGACATTGTGCTAATAGCAGATGTAAACGCCCCTAGAGGGTCATGGGTTATTGCTAGAATCGTGAACATCAACCCTGACCAAAGAGGTGTCGTGAGGAGTGTAAAGCTTCAAACCCGGACCAGCTTAATCGAAAGACCGGTCACCAAGATCGTGCTCCTGGTTCCGGCTACCGAATGAAGACGCACACTTACCAGGGTGTCCGCGGAGGTCTTAAAAGTCTTAAAAAGTCTTAAATTCATTTTTCTAAATTTAAGGCCTTAAAAAGTCTTAAATTCGTCTATGTCATTTGCTGGTCTTAAATTTATAACTCGGAGGTCTTAAATTTGTCGGGGCAGGGTAATTAAATTTTTATTTTTCTCGCGGGACTTTTCGGGAAGGAGATGTACGAGGGGCTACTTTCTTGCTAGCTGCATATATAAATGGATGTCTGCGCGCTTGCTAGCTAGTCTGCAACAATGGGTAAATGCAAGTTCAACTTCAGTTGGCTGGAAGACGTCCGTTTCCGAGGTTGGCTAGCGTCCGTTGCTGTTGGGCAAAATAACCTGCTGAGTACATCACATGTACATTATAAATATAGCTAACTCCTACCCTAGCCTCATGAACACATCACATGGCAGTCACCTTAAAATATAGTCAACTTTTGACACATAACACATACATGAGAATATAGTCAGGTCAAGGCCAGAGCCAAGGCCCCATTTCTCCTCCAGGCAAATGGTAAACACTCAGACAATGCACCAGTCATCCTCAAGAACGGGAGAGCCACAAACAGGAGATACTTTCAAGCTCTCCCCCGTTAGGAAGATACACATGCATATACTAGGGCCTGGGAGCCAAGGTCAAGCAAAGACACACAGAACCATACACATCTCAAACGCACACACCTCATCACGAGGAGATACAGCATAAGACTGTATCACACAGGGACTCTTCACCTTCTTCTGAAGCAGACCTTCCACGGAGGCGAAGTTCCGGACGAACCATCAGCGCTGATTAGGGACTTAGACATATTCGATTTCTCACGCTTATGACTCTGTATAACCGTTGCCACTTTACTTAATAAATCCAAGGTCCTCGTGCCGACAGACTTTATTACCTCTCCGTCTCATTTCATCTGGTCCAGTAACTAGACAGACCGTTTTTCCCTTCAATTTGGTGACCCTGACGTGATTTTTTCTGAATTGAACCGCAACTGGGAAACGAGAGACGGAGAGCGGCACGACCTCGGGACCCCGGAGCACCGGACCGATTCCTGCAGTCTCACCTCGGGCCCAACAAAAGGTAGGCAGAACCTGTTGATAAAATCCAAACTCTACATAGTTATATAGGAACCACATTAGGAGGTGAGACTGTGAGAACGGTTCGCTACAGGATATCTCGTGGGGACGAATAGGACTGCACCCCAGCATTTCCCCATAAAACCCGATTGACCCTGAACGCGTGACACATCGAATATCGGCTCGTTGCATGGTGAAAGAATACCCTCGGGACCATAGGGCCTATAAGAATCGGTCATAGTGATACAAGACTACCGATGGCCAAAGTAATAAATGCCTGAGCCATAGAGTGGACCCAGAGGGATGCCTGGGCCGTGATCGGAACCCAGAGGGAATAATAAATGCCTGGGCCATAGAGTGGACCCAGAGGGATGCCTGGGCCGTGAACGGAACCCAGAGGGAATAATAAATGCCTGGGCCATAGAGTGGACCCAGAGGGATGCCTGGGCCGTGAACGGAACCCAGAGGGAAAGAGAGAAAAAAAAAACTAGGCTCGTTGCATGGTGGAAAAATACCCTCGAGACCCTAGGGCCTATAAGAATCGGTCATAGTGTTACAAGACTACCGATGGCCGAGTATTGGATGTGTATTAAATAATTCTATGTGGTAAGAAGGTTAGAGTCCTTTATCAGGGTTAAAGTCCCTTTGCAGAGGAAACAGTGTGTGTATGCGCGAGTGAAAGAGAGACAGTGTGTGTATGCGCGAGTGAACGAGAGACAGTGTGTGTATGAGAGAGAGAGAGAAAGAAAGAGAGCGAGCGTATTTTTGGGCCGGCTAAATATGGAAATAAATCAATCAAATGATAACCCGGCTATGTGTGCAACGCTTGCTTGCTTTGCTATGCTCAACGCTATTTTGCCGTGTCTGATGATTGTGGGTGCGGGACACAGAATGAGAAGTCTGTCGATATGTTTCTGTGTGCGTCTACGAGAAAGAGGGAATCTGTGAGTGAATCAGTGGGTGTGTATGCGTGGTCCGCTCTATCTTTGCCCGTTAAAACGGGTAAAAGTAAGAATAGATAGATTGATAATAATGAATAATGTCTCTCTGACGTATTACGTTGCTCTATGGCGTAACATGCGGAAATAGATAAATTGACAATGATAAATAACCTTTTTTTACTGTGTCGCTTCAATTTACTGTTTGAACCGTTAAAACTAGACCTAGACAAGTTGACAAGGATAAATGATATCTCTTTTACTGTGTTTCTTTGAATTACTGCCGGACCTGTCGCATAGATAAACTACGATACTAAACAACATCTCTTTGCCGCGTTGGTTGACGGTTTAGTCTGTTGAAGCAGATTAATCAATAAAGATAGATAACGATTATTGGCTATGAAGAATACCTGGATGTATTGAATAACGTCTTTAGGCCCTGTTGTTGTTTTTTGCTTCCCTCCCCCCTGTTTTTTTCCTCCTTTTTTCTCGTTCTCCTCCTCCAAGAGTGACAAGAGTTACCCCCTAGTCTCTCATCCGCTCTCGTGTGTTAGACAGGCCACTAGGGCTGTAACGATACACAAATTCACGATTCGGTTTGTATCACGATTTTTGACCCACGGTTCGATACATCCCACGATTCTTTTAAATTTAAAAAGCATTTTATTTAAACAACACTTAAATACCAATTATCTTAATGTAACATTTAATAACAAATCATTTGGAACACTGAACAGATTTGAACCGAAAGAATACTATTAAAGTATAGCTAAATTAATAAAGAAATAACCAAAGATTGCAGTTGGAGGATGCTTTTTGCTGGTAGGCATAATAGGGCCCCTTTAACTGTTTGGTTGGTTTATTCAAATATCCTTATTAGCGCTTCTTATTAGGCTATGTAGCTTAAATAATGACATAATCAGGCCGTATAGAATGCAACATGTTTAATAGCCTAACTTTCAATAGATGAGGAAAAACATGAACGTCGCAATAACGAGGCATAGTGTACGAGTAGCATATGTGTGTGCGCGAGAATGGCAGTGTGCGTATGCGTGTGTGAGTGACGTCAGCGAGTGAGTTGGCGAGCGAGGAGAGCGAGCGGTAGCGCGTGTGTCTAGTGAAGAAGCGAACGAGTCCGGTAGAATAAAGTACCCATCCTGTCAATAATCGGTGGCCGCTTCATTCCGACCTATAAGCAGACAAACTGCCAGTCAAATCACACAAAACAATAGAGACAGGATCACACAGGCAATTTTTTTCGCACTTGGCCCACTCTGGATAAATGTCGTTCATATCGCATATGAGGACTTCGACGGCTGTGGAGAAATGCAATCCTCCGTAGCCACGGAGAGCTGCGATCACAGAGAGGGCATCTCGTCACATATTTACGGCATCGATAGGAGGGGGCGCTGTCAGCAGACTATTATTTAGACTAATTATTAGCAAATTTCAATCGGACAATTTGACTGAAGAGTTAGAAAGGGCATATCGCGCTTCTGCCTTCTCACACCGCGAGACAGGTTCGTGGCTTTGAGTATCGCGATTTTCGGTTTGATACGCGTATCGTTACAGCCCTACAGGCCACACAGAGTTATAGCATCATGGCCGCCATTTTTTGAGTTCTCTCACTCAGTCCCAAGCCACACCTCCCCCTCCGCCAAATCTGGACCACTCCAACCTTACCCTTCCCCAACTAGACTGCCCCCTGCTGGACCACTCCAACCTTACCCTTCCCCAACTAGACTGCCCCCTGCTGGACCACTCCAACCTTACCCTTCCCCAACTACAGCGCCCCCTACTGGACCACTCCAACCTTACCCTTCCCCAACTAGACTGCCCCCTGCTGGACCACTCCAACCTTACCCTTCCCCAACTAGACTGCCCCCTGCTGGACCACTCCAACCTTACCCTTCCCCAACTACAGCGCCCCCTACTGGACCACTCCAACCTTACCCTTCCCCGACTAGACTGCCCCCTGCTGGACCACTCTAACCTTACCCTTCCCCAACTAGACTGCCCCCTACTGGACCACTCCAACCTTATCCTTCCCCAACTAGACTGCCCCCTGCTGGACCACTCCAACCTTACCCTTCCCCAACTAGACTGCCCCCTGCTGGACCACTCCAACCTTACCCTTCCCCAACTAGACTGCCCCCTGCTGGACAACAACAAGTAATTTGCTGCCTTTAATTTGCTGATGGTTAAGGTTAGACGTTTCGACGTTGGTTGCACCAACGGCGTTCTTAGATTTGCTTATCATTTAATGTGCATGGTTTTGACCATTGCGCAAGGGGTGAGGTATTGAGGAGAATTAAAAAAAATAAAATAATAATAATAATAATTAGAAAACAAGGTTTTTCTTCAACATACTTGCAAACAATGATTGACATCCAGCTAAATGAGTGTGAAATACATTGTTCAACAGATGGGTAGAAGCAGTCCCATCAAAAGACCAAAGTGCGACTACAGTAATCAAGTTTCTGACTGGAGAAGTCAAGACACGGTTTGGAATTCCGTCAGAAATAAGCTCAGACAAAACGTTTGTTCAGAGAACACTCAAACAAGTGATTCAACATTTGCATGTCAAATAAAGACTAGATTACGCCCCAATCCTCAACCACAAGGTATGGTGGAAAGAGTGAATGGGACGCTCAAGACTAAAAATTAACAACATTTGTGCAAGCACTAAATTGAATTGATGCACTACCACTGGCACTAATGAGTTATCGCATGAAAACTAACAGAACGACACATCTAACCCCGCATGAAATGCTTAAGGGTCGACCCATGCCTTCACTTAACATTCGAGGGTGCCAAAAGGGACTTCCATTAGAGTAATTAGAAATAGAATTAAGGAAAATATGTTTGAACGTCTAACTGTTGTACATAAGTTTGTAATTCCAGCAAGAGAAACACAAAGTTCCAGGGCCAGAGGAGGAGCCAGATGCAGACACGCCCGGAGCCGACCAACTACCCAAGGATGATGCAATCAAATTTCAGCAGGCACCGGATGGGTCGGTGGCCAGGGTGCTGGCAGGGTTACAGTCCCTCAGATTAGAGTTGGCAGAGAGCTCCGTTATTAATGACCCCTTCACAGGATGGATGGAGAGCCCAATGAGCGATGGGCGCTACAGGTGCAGCAGGTGCCATCCAAGCTTACCTGGGGATCGAGTATACACCGGAGAGTTTGGACGAGGGACCACCAGAGGGGCCCGACCTGATCTGGCTGGAGAACATAGAATAGACCTCCTGCACCATTGTCCAAGAGCCCCCACGCCATGCAGCGCACCAATACATGAAGATCCCCTGACCCCCCCCCCCCCCCCTTTTCCCATCCCAGCCACTGCAAACGGACCCCACCACCAACTACAGAGGTAATTTCCGACCCAAACCCCTTGGCCGTCACCCTGACACTGACTAGCCCTTACACACACACAATCACGTCTGAACCAGGCCCAAAAGACTGTCTCTGGCCTGGGGAAAGATGGAGCCTGAATCGACATCATTCAGTATGGATACCAGCCCTGGATTGTGGTTTATGCTGGGATTGATAGTGTGGTAGAACTTTTCATTTTTTCCAGGCAATGTTAAGTGATTTTGTGCTACCTTCCATAAAAGCGAACGGTGGTGTAGATATCTGTGCAGGAAAACCATGGTCGGACAGGATAGATGGTGAACACTAGCATGTTGTGGTTATTTGATAATTTTTGTGGTGTTGACTTTCAATGCATGCTGAAAGTGTAGGACTTTGCGTCACATATATTTAGAGTTATTTGTTGTGATTTTGATTCTTATTTTGTTTATGGTTACACCTATATGTATGCCCTTTTGGATTTACTTATTGATTTACTATTTGATTATTGATTTCTTATTGCTTTGCTATTTACTATTTGGTTAATGATTTCTTCTTGCCTTATTACTGATTATTGATTTACTATTTGATTTATTAGTGCTTTACTATTTCATTATTCATTTACCAATCATTAATTGTTGACAGTGGTCTGTATTTCCTGTGCAAACTTTGACTGTGAGTATGGCCTCCCTCACCCTGCACCCTTTGACTTTGAGTACGAGCTCCCCTACACACTCCCAACCTACGCCTCCGAAGAGACACTCCCAGCCCCCGCCGACGACTGTGTCCCCGCCGAGCCGGACATCTACCCGTGAGTGCGAGTGGCGTCTCCAGGTGCACGGCCCCGGTGTCCTGTTTCCACCACCGTAGGCTGAGACCCCACCGTGACACCCCCTTCCCTCTCCCCCCCCCCCCGCCTGTGACGTGCTAGTAACCTCTCCAGGTGGGCTGCCCCATTCCCGTCCCCGCCAACGGCATCACCCCCCCCTCCCACCTGAGGCACCCACGACGCCCGGACCAGGGATCTGCGTTCCGGTACCAGGGGCTGCGGCCCGCTCCCTTAAGGCTTGAGGGCGCCCCTGGCTGTATTCGCTTCTGTACGCTTCACTGTTTTTAGCCGCTCCCATATCTATGCCCGCGTCTACGCAACCGACGCCGGGAACGTAAATGTTGTTGTTAATATCGCTGTCCCACTAGATGGAGCTCGGGGATACACACGGGCGAGATTCCAGGGGCCTTGATTGCCCGTTTATCAGATGAGGTCCTGAGCGCAGTTGAATAAAAGGGTCTAATGCTCAGGTGGCGCCTTGCGACCACCTGCCCGTGATGACGCTCAGGACTATTCCGTGGTTTCAGTTGTTCCCGTGCCCCGAGCCTACCCTGGATACCCCATGCGTGTGATTGCTTATTGTTACACGACCAGTCAACTCCTCCTCACATCCTTAGTGTGTGGTCATCTAGGGATGGGTTGAGGGGTTTGCCATTCGTTATCTACCTCATATCTTTCTGATATTATCGCTATTATTTAGGGACACGTTTCATGGTTACATTTCTTTCCTGTGATCGTTAGTGTAGTGTTTGTGTGATTGTTGCATTTTTATATTGTTATTGCTTACTGTTCGTCTTATTGCTGCTTTTGCTGATACTGTTATTGTTTGGAGTTTGTTTTATTGTTGCATTTTGTTGTTATTGTTATGGTTTGGTGTTGGTTTTGTTATGTGGCCAGCTTTGTTGTTGGTTGTTGTTTTTGGTATCGTTTGATATTTGTTTTTGTATTATTGTATGTTTGTGGTATGTTTTTTGTGTATTATCTGCTGCTAGTATTGTTGGTATTGTCTGCTCGCGATGTAAGGCCGGGGTGGATGCCACCCCCTAGGTGGGGTGTGTATGGCATGCCCATGTCTGAAGCATGGGTGGCGTTTCTCCCACGTGGTTCCCCATACACCCGGTCCAGCGAGCTGTTTTCGTCCCAGGCTCATGGTTGTTTGTTTTTATGGTCATTTGCCTTCTTTCTGTTATTTCTAATAGTGTTATAATGGTAGTCCCGCGCTGGAGTCCTATCCCTCGTACCCCTAATGAGTAAAAGTCGTCTTGCGACGACTTGAGGGGGATATGTTGGGCAAAATAACCTGCTGAGTACATCACATGTACATTATAAATATAGCTAACTCCTACCCTAGCCTAATGAACACATCACATGGCAGTCACCTTACAATATAGTCAATTTTTAACACATAACACATACATGAGAATATATTCAGGTCAAGGCCAGAGCCAAGGCCCCATTTCTCCTCCAGGCAAATGGTAAACACTCAGACAATGCACCAGTCATCCTCAAGAACGGGAGAGCCACAAACAGGAGATACTTTGAAGCTCTCCCCCGTTAGGTAGATACACATGCATATACTAGGGCCTGGGAGCCAAGGTCAAGCAAAGACACACAGAACCATACACATCTCAAACGCACACACCTCATCACGAGGAGATACAGCATAAGACTGTATCACACAGGGACTCTTCACCTTCTTCTGAAGCAGACCTTCCACGGAGGCGAAGCTCCGGACGAACCATCAGCGCTGATTAGGGACTTAGACATATTCGATTTCTCACGCTTATGACTCTGTATAACCGTTGCCACCGTTGTATAACTTTACTTAATAAATCCAAGGTCCTCGTGCCGACAGACTTTATTACCTCTCCGTCTCATTTCATCTGGTCCAGTAACTAGACAGACCGTTTTTCCCTTCATTGCCAACCCAGAACAGGCCAGATGCATTCCGTGCAAAAGTAACCTACATTCAAGCTCGGCACCATGGGGATTAAGGCTGTCGTCAGCCATATGCAGAGCCAAAAACATAAAACCTCTGCCAGGAACCACACACAGACCCCAGCCATTTCTACGTTTTGCATCTCTGCCCCGGCGCCACCGCTGCAGACGGTCCGCGCTGATAGCACTGACCTGAGGGTAGCATTTGGTGCGACACCAACACTGAAAACGGAGGTGTTGTGGATTCTAAACACAGTGGTCAAGCACCAGTCCTACAACTCGAATGAGGGGATAGGAGATCTCTTCGGTTTGATGTTCCCTGACTCTCAAATCGCGAGCACCTTTACTGCTGGAAGGGACAAAACGGCGTATATAACTCGCTTCGGACCAGCGCCTTTCATCCGAAACGAGCGAATCTGCAGCGTCAACAAGGCTGATTTTGTTTTGATATTTGAGACGTTGAACCACGCCACTAAAAGCAAGCAACTTGACGTGCACGTTCGATATTGGGTCGGAGATCGAGTGCATTCCCGGTACTTGGGCTCGCAATTCATGGGGCCCCACATATATGGGGGTAAAAGGGATGATGATACATAATATTTTGTAGACAATATGCAGAATCTTTTCACTTACGAATTAACACGGTTGGCTATTTTTGCCAGCACGCCACCCTAGCCATATTATGGGCAACCGTGTTCCCCTTGGCTGTGATTTGAACTTTGAATTCCTCGTAGGAGTTCATAATAATACATTGCTCGCCTTGGATGAAATACAACGCTCTTGCGCGATTTATTTTGCATAAGGGTGATTCAAATGACGCGAGAAACGCCCCTTTTATGTGAACGCGCATTGAACCTAAAGCGGAAAACCTGGTTCAACTAATTGAATCTAAAGTGAGCGTCGTGGTACCATTTAACTGTGATTGCGAGTTGCGGCTCTGTCGAGCCAGGTTTTCCCAAGAAAGCCTGGGTATGTTCAACGAGGTTCGTGGTATACCCCCCAGGTCTTACTGAAGGCATTTATTTAATGGTGAAAATATTATTAATAAGTGGCGTAAATATCGACGGTGCAACCGGTGCAGCTGCCCGGTGCAACTACAGCCCAGACGCTGTCACCCTCCTCTCAACAACTTACAATTTGGGTGCACCATAAATACATGCTGGTGCACCCAAATTAAAAATTTAGGCGCACCAGTGCACCCAAGGAAAAAGTTAGTCCGGAGCCCTGGAGTATCACTTTATGTTCAATAAACAGACAAAAAGTAAAATTGAATGAGTCTCATCGAGTGACACACATGCTATGCTTGGGTTGTAATACAGCGGGATCCCCCCGCCATCGCGGGTTTAAGGTCTTCAATTTCATTCAAGGTGGTATTAAAAAGGTCTTAAAAAGTCTTAAATTTGACTTGCTGAAACCTGCAGATACCCTGCTTACATACCCTCACATTTTGATTTGCCTTTGTTTAAGTTGACTCCTTTTTTTGTTTTTCGTATTGTTAGTGCGCACCCCGCCCATAACAATAGGGGCCGGTGTTGTAGGAGCCATTCCATTGAAAGAACTACAGGCGTCGCACTTTGTTTTTCTTTCTGTTCGATGACGCTATCACTGCGTGTCCCGTGCCTATGTATAGTAATTGAACGCAGGTGCGCGGCTCACAGGAGACGCCGACAGAAATCGTTTTCAACCGCTCGGTACCAAGCCGCATCTATACACACAATATGAAAAGATAGGAACGTTTTCGAGGCAAATAAGCGACGCCGTTTTATTTTGAACCTAAGGAATAGTGTAGGTGCATGCATCGTCTTTAAGTTGTTCATTGTTACTTTGAATGGCACGCATGCACCCACCGCAACCAGCCGATCTCCAAACAAACTGTAACAGTAAGTGATGCCGCAGCGAGTTGAAATCCGTCCCAAGGCGTCCGTAAGGCTTCAATAATTTGCATGCTTGAAAGCCGTGACAATCTGCATTAATAGTCATTTTGTAATTTTTATAGCTTTTATAGCTTTTTATAGCTGCTAGGCGTAAAGAGTTCACCGTTCAAGCGGGATGTTTATTGCGGGGGAGGAGCCGTGGCGGCAGTCTTGATCGTAATTTCTGGTAAGTGCACCACGGAGTATTCGATTAGGAATATCACTGACATCTGAAAATCAGCGCACTTAGTGAGTGCGGATAGTGTACTACGTTTAAGTGTACTCATGGAAGTATGGATATTGGAAAACAGCACATCTCTACGGCGGAGAAAGGGATTGTACTCCCGGAGCTGAGCTGCCGCCGAGCTCCGCCCGCCAGAGCTGCCGTACTGCCGCCGAGCTACCCCCGCCAGTGGCATATCCCTGCTTATGAAATGCGCGAACATCTCCGCCCAGCGCTCGTCCGCTGGTCCACAAAATCTTAGCAATTCTCTGATCGGAGGGGGGTGGGGAAGTGGGAGGTAATATTCAAATGTGCCCCCTTCCTACGTAGGAGGGGGCGCCGAAACTGACTCGCTCGTTTGGTAACTGTAGGCGGGGTGCTTTAAGAAATACATATCTCACTCAAAAATCATGTACAGACTTTTGTCAAAGTATGTATGCGTGTGGGAGCACCAGAGACCCAAAACAATACCCCAAATCCCAGGAAAAGTGTTGTTTTCATAATATGTCCCCTTTAATCATCGGCCTGGTTTCCCACTCTATGCTGGACTACACAGCAGCTTCATCCTTTTATTCCTTTATCACATGTCGAGACAATGTCTCACATTTTGTTTGGCTCTAGGTTTCAAAAGTCTAACCATCTCAGGACCGACGCCTTTCTAAAACGAGGCTTTTATCTGCGCTGTGAAGAAGGCCGAACATGCCATTATCTTCGGTCTGTGTTTGAATAAAACTGCACATGTGGGTCAAGTCCCCTTCTTTGCGACCTGCGATGCTACACCGAACACGAAAAGAGCGCAAGTCACAACAGAGTCTCAGCGATGCAGATTTAGGCGGAAACTACCACAAAGAAAAGAAAACGCAGCTCAAAAAAGAAAAACAACTTATACCTGGGTGGAGGCGGTGCAAGGTGATTATTAGAGTGGTCTTTCAGTGTCCCATGGGGGGGTACGACATGATGCGAACTTATGTTTCTTTTTAAATTAGAAAGGCAGATAAAAATTTCAGCGAAACTGACACCTCAGTATCGGTAATGTGTCCAAAACAATCGTACACTTTACCACACATTTGGTTTGTTGAGATCTGGTCACCCTGGATAAGCCTCCCCAACACACACAAACAAACACACCCACACACACACACACACACTGTGTTGATATGGTTACAACTTAATGACAAAGTATGTCATTTACAACCAGTTCCCCCAGTGCATATCACTCACTGGGCTGTTGGTCATCTGTAGCACTGGGCATAATGGGACCATTCACTGAGACACACAGTCAAGCCATTGGCAATACAGTTGAGCGGCAGTTTGTTTTTTAAACTGCATGCAAATGTGATGTTGAGGACTAGAAATCACTGAAAGCAAAGTGTATTCACGGATTACTTGGCCAAACTATTAAACATAAAAATATTAAAAAAGTCCACCATAACTTTTACTTCCGTTTTCTGAGAATCTAGAGGGACAGGCGACAGGGCAAAGTTCTGTCTTAAGGAAACGTTTATGAAGTTGATTTAAAGTTGCAATTGACACTTACCTGACTTTCCCATAGTGCTGACACAGAAAGGCTCCTGGTGGTACAGTAATGAGTTTAGCATTGGATCAAGCAATCCTCCTCCAACTGGTTATTTACTCTTGTCTCTTTCGTATCCTTTGCTTTCTATCTCTCTATCTTTCAGTCAAGGTTTCTGCCAGCTGGCACCTTTTCCTCAGCAGCTGCCAGTGGCTATCATCTTGTGTAAGCTGTCTTCTCTGTTGCCTTCCTATCCCCTCAAGCTGAAACTTTACTACAGCTCTGCTAACTTCCTGTAGAGCTCTAATTCTACTCCAGGCATAATATTTGTCAATGGGATGCCACCCTTTCTTAAGGATCTCCCTGTGTACTCCTCACATTGCCTGCATCCAACCCCAGCATTACAAAACGATCTTCTTGCTTCTCTTCCACGGTCACACACACTAACAGAATCACAAACCCTCTTCAACCCCTACATTCCTACTAATGAAACCTGCACTACAGTCAGTTGGCCTGATGACATCATCACTATGTGACACGTGCCCTTATATGGTCCTAATAATCTTGGTAACCATTATTAGTCACTTCCCAATAATCTAGTAACCATGGAAAACAGTCACTTCCCAATTTGTAAACCATTTTGAACCACTGAAGCTGGGAAATAGGAAACAAATAAGACTTGCCTTTCCATACAATCCGCCAGTCAACCAGTCAAGACATGTGAATAAGAACTTGTCTTTGCTCTTTGTCACACTCAACATGTTTAATCAGGTCTGTTTTAATAAATTCTACTTCTGAAAAGTTTGTCTTGCTGTAGACTTTTCTAGAAAAGCAAATCAGACACCAATTGTTTGTATTATGAGACGATTGACAACTGATGAGATTACTTCTGCTGTACTGTGCTACTTTTGACTTCAATCACCTGCGGTGACCTGCACACCTGTGCTGTTTTTACAGATGAGGTCAAGCTGCCCTGGTTCCCAGTTCTGAGTCAACACCAGTTGTCTCTTAAAGAAAAGTACTTTGTTGACTATTTCAGTATTTGTACTTTTTGAGGAACTATTGGTTGTGTGGTAATTATAATGACTACAGTAGAATATAAGACACGAGACAAATATGTCTGTCAGAGCAGAAGGACGTTAAAGAGGAAGTATGCAACATCCAGCCCTCTGTAATACCTCCATGTACCATCAGGTGGCAGTGCAGCCTCATAAGATCATGTTCAATGGGGGAAGCGGTTCTAAATCCAACTAAATCAGTGGTTCTCAACCATTTTTGAGCAAACGCCCCCCTGACCTTACCCTTATCCCCCCCCCCAATAAAATAATAAAAATGAACGAACAACCCCACTTACACTCGTGTTATATTGCTTAAAGTTGTCAGTGGATCGTTTTTCATTGATTTTGCGTTGGTCACTAATAGCGATGAATCCCCCTCTGAGTCGGTTTTGGTGCAAAAAATATAAAAATATTAATTCATGACATGCAATTAAACTTCCAGAGAGAGAGAGAGAGAGAGAGAGAGAGAGAGAGAGAGAGAGAGAGAGAGAGAGAGAGAGAGAGAGAGAGAGGCCCAGAAAGAAGAGTTGAAGAAGAAATGGTTGGATTGAACATTCATTCACCGTGACCGCGGTGCGGGCACTCCCGCGACTCCCGGCCGCCACGTCTCCCGTCGTGCCGCGGCAGCCTGCGGCCCGGGCACCGTGACCTTGGGCACCGCGACCTTGGGCACCGCGAACACTCCCGCGACTCCTGCCATGCCCCGTTAACGAATGAATGAATGGCCCGGGAACCACGGGCAACGCGGACCGGGCAACGCGGACTCCCCGAAAACAGAGCGCACGCAGAGGCCTAATAAGGCCTCTATATTTTGTATTTGAAATGCAACAGCCTTTTCGTGGGACTATGCTCAGAGCAGCTGGAACTGAACAAGAGGAAGGAGGAAAACGGGCTATGAAACAAATTTTGATATTTTTTTCTTGCTATCGGCCATGTTGATTGTGTTGTGTTGGTTATTGAACTGTTAACCCGCAAACTTGGGTTACGTTTATCGTCGTTACTATAGAGATCATGACGATAGCTGATGTAACGGGAGTCCGGGCGTGTGCAGGACCGAACCGCGCTGTATCATCACGGTTCCACTGCGCATAGACAGTAAAAAGTAGCTGAGGCGGTAGAGGGGTTAGAAACCAATAAATGAAAATAGGCTATTTATTTCAGTAGCCTATTCTTTCAACGTGATTCCCAAAAATGGAATCACGTTCCCAACGCCCCCTAGGTTGAACGCCCCCCCAGTACCGCCCCCGTTGAGAAATCATGAACTAAATCAACGCTGTGACATCCTGCCTTATTAACATGAGTGGGCATGATGGGATCCATGTGAAAAGTGAAGCCACTTGATTTCTCATTAGCTGGATAGTGTTATAGTAACAAATGAATTGTGGCCCACCCTTGTCATCATCTGCATCGTGATGAAGCATCACAACTGGACAAAGACGTTTTGTCAACCGCCCTAGGACATGGGCTCTGTAGCTGTACATCTTATTTCATGATAATGGACAGACATGAGCTGATTGACATCTCTAGGAAACCAGCCAACTGGTGGGAAAAGTGAGGGGGAGATCGAGAGATTATATGCACATAGGATTATGCATGAATGTGTGTGTGCGTATGTGTGTGTGGATAGTCATACATGGGGATTTGTGTGTGTATACATGCATGTGGATGTACATGTATGTGTGAATGTGTGCGTGTGTGTGCGTGTGTTTGTTTTTGTGTGTGTGAGAGAGTGTTGTCAAGATGTACATGTTTCAGAGGGACAGCACGCAGCCATGATCCATTCAGATACGGCATAATTTATCTCTGTACATAGGGTGTATCTGCTGCACCTTTTGGCTCCGCTCCCTCTCTCCTCTCCCATGTAATCGGGGAGACAGCAGCCCCCCTCTAATCTTTTTCCGCTCGCTCTATCCAACACATTCTCACTCCGAGCGCGTCGATTTTTGACGAACGGTCAGTGACTTTGGCTTCAGTTTCTGACGCAAAAGGGTACCCTTGTGCTTCTTTTTTCAACGCATGGGGTTTTCAACTCGTTACAATGTAACCCCTTCACGGGGGACCCGACGGCTGCACATAGAGACGCTATGAGCATTCATCCCATTGGCTAACGGAGGACCTTGCGCTTCTTTTTTCGACACAGAGGGTGTTCCATTCATTACAATGTAATCCCTCCGCGGCAATATATGAAGCTATGAGCATTCATCCCATTGGCTAACGGAAGAGCCGATGGCTGCACATAGAGACGCTATGAGCATTCATCCCATTGGCTAACGGAGGACCATGTGCTTATTTTTTCGACGCAGGGGGTTTTCCACTCATTGCAATGTAATCCCTCCACGGCAATATATGAAGCTATGAGCATTCATCCCATTGGCTAACGAAAGACCCGATGGCTGCACATTAACTGCGATTTTACAGTGAAATCTGTGACATTCCTCAACACAACTACACCAACGTGTCCTTGTTAGTTAAGGCTATGGGCATCAGTTGTCCTGTTTTGTGCTTTGATTGACAGAAACAATCGTTTTTTTGATCAGTGTTGGGTAGCTGAGGTCGTTGCTATAGAGACCACGTCCGTCCGCTTTTTTTGACAACTGAGAGAGCAACCCTTTCTCATCAAAATTACGTTCCCAGAGAACTATTGGGCATTCTAAATTACGTTTGTCTAAAAAACGTATTTTAATAATAATAATAATAATAATACATTTAATTTAGAGGCGCCTTTCAAGGCACCCAAGGTCACATGGACGCTGGAAGTGGGGGGGCTGGAGCCCCCCCTGGTGGCGAGAGGCTGAATGTGAAATGCAAAAAACCCTGTGGAAATAAATAAATAAATACATAAATATATCAGACTATTATTATACTATTGTCATTTTATTTACATAACTCAAACAACATATTTGACTATAAATGTCACAAGCATGATTTGATTCACAAAATGTAGTACCACAAACACAGCATAACGACCGTTTAAAGTGTTGTACTCTGGACGTCATCAACTAGGCTAGCACTATGTTACTTGTTCATAACACTGTCCAATGCATAATATCAGTACCTTGTCGTCGTCGTCGTCGTCGTCCCCCCCCCCTCAACAATCGCTGCCCGGGGCGTAACTGGACCTAGAACCGCCACTGAATACAGGTTGGTTGTGATGACATCTCATTATAGCCTTTATCACATAATTACTAGGCATCGGAACGTTTCTCAGCCCCCCCAACTGTGAATTACTTCCAGCGTCCCTGCAAGGTCACCTTACAGAGCATAAAGTTATCATAAATCGTTTAAAAACAAGACATTGTGAAAAAAAAAAAATAAAAAAAAAAAATACAACAAAAACAAGACAAAACAAACAAACAATCAAGACAGTGATCAGTTAGACGTTGTGTGCGAGTTTGAACAGGTGAGTTTTGAGTTGTGACTTGAAGGTTGTAATGGTGTCTGACTGTTTTATGTGTGGGGGGAAGGGAGTTCCAGAGCCTGGGTGCTGAACAGCTGAATGACCGGGCACCCATTGTAATGAGTCATGATGTAATTTTGTCCGTGATTACGTTTTATTGAACACATCGTAAATACGAATTCGTTCTCACTCAATTTTTGGCCATTTATTTACCCTGTTACTATGGCAGTATAAAGAATAAATTCATGCATTATCATTCAACTTGAACATGTGTTTTTACAGTATAGAGTGGCGGAGGGATGACGTAGGTTGGCCAACCCGGAAGTGGGCGTCACCCTGGGTTCCCTTGACAAAAAGCCAACGGGTTTTTCCATTGGATTTTGGATTATTGCAGAAAAATTAGCATCCTTGCAGCACCTCCTCAACAACTGAAAATAAATAAATAAAAATAACCGTGTTCCAAAGAACGAAATGTAAACCAATGCATTCTGAATGGGAGTATTCTCAGATTTTTCCATGCTACACAGAACGAAATGTAAACCCATGCAAATAAAGACTTCATGGTCATAATAATTTAAATAGCATTAATCTCCTGAGTGTGTAGGGTGGTATTCTATTTTTTTCAACGGGGCTGCATCCAGTCACTTGACCGTCATGGTTGCTATGGTGGTTGCTATCGACCGCCCCCTCTAATACTTACATGGCTCTAAAAACCACGCGGCAAAGGAGCTGCCGTCAATTGTGTTGTTTTTGTCGTAAACTAGGGTCGGATGGTTAAAAAATAGACAGATATTCCAAGGTATCCTTAAAAGGCAGCTTGGATGTTTTTATTTTCTGCAGTTTAGACTTCTTCTATAACCTATTTTTGAAAGCAATACACCAAGCTCATTGATTTAACGAGGCAGGGTTATTTGAAACAATTTATTCAATAAATATTTGTGAGAGGTCATTCCTTCTCCTGAGTTTGCTTCCTATTTATGTCTAGTGTACACCCCTACTGTCCACAAGCATCCCCCCCAGACCTACACCCTAGCCATCCAACATGCAGATCTGAGAATCAGGCCTCTCTTTAATAGACAAAAAGTTATGAGAGAAATACACATTAACTTTTTGTTATCTCATAAGCGGCGTGGTGCCGGCTCCTATTGACCTTTTGACCCCAGACTTCAAAAACGTGGCCACAGGCCAGCTGTGTCTACACACCTTAAGCCACAATTGTACACCTCCATCCCACAAAAAATGGGGACTGGATTTATTTATTTATTTTCAGTTTTTGAGGAGGTGCTTCAAAGATGCTAATTGTTCTGCAATAATCCAAAATCCAATGGAAAACCCGTTGGCTTTTTGTCAATGGAACCCAGGGCGACACTCACTTCCGGGTTGGCCAACCGACGTCATCCCTCCGCCACTCTATACTGTAAAAACACATGTTCAAGTTGAATGATAATGCATGAATTTATTCTTTATTCTGCCATAGTAACACGGTAAATAAATGGCTTGTATTTAATATGTGTTCAATAAAACGTAATCACGGACAAAATACGTTTTTTAGACAAACGTAATTGAGAATGCCGAATAGTTCTCTGGGAACGTAGTTTTGATGACAAAGGGTTGCTCTGTCAGTTGTCAAAAAAAGCGGACGGACGTGGTCTCTGTAGCAACGACCTCAGCTACCCAACACTGATCAAAAAAAGGATTGTTTCTCTCAATCAAAGCACAAAACAGGACAACTGATGCCCATAGCCTTAACCCATACATGTTGTGTAATTAACAAGGACACTTTGGTGTAGTTGTGCTGAGGAATGTCACAGATTTCACTGTAAAATCGTCGTTAATGTCCGTTAGCCCATGGGATGAATGCTCATAGCTTCATATATTGCCGTGGAGGCATTACATTGCAATGAGTGGAAAACCCCCTGCGTCGAAAAAAGAAGCACATGGTCCTCCGTTAGCCAATGGGATGAATGCTCATAGCGTCTCTTCCCACGTTTTTGAAGTCTGGGGTCAAAAGGTCAAAAGGAGCCGGCACCACGCCGCTTATGAGATAACAAAAAGTTGATGTGTATTTCTCTCGTAACTTTTTGTCATTATTAAAGAGAGGCCTGATTCTCAGATCTGCATGCTGGATGGCTAGGGTGTAGGTCTGGAAAGAACTTCAGGCCAAAATCTTGTAAGTGAGCCGCTGGTTGAGGTGCTACGAGATGGAGCACTTGCCGAGTCATTTCCTGTAGGGCTGGAGCCACAGGTTGAAGCGTATGCGTCCTTTGAGACCCCCTTTGATATATAAGAGACCCCAAGGTACAGCTTTCTTAAATGTTGTCGACTCAGTCACCTATTGAATCACTTCCTTTAGGGCTTCGGCCTCCTAGTTGATCATTGTAGTAGGCTATAATTGAATGCCCTCTTTCATATAGGTATATGATACCTCCACCACTGGGACGTGGCAACAATTCTCCAAATCCATATGGGGAGGGGGGGGATGCTTGTGGACAGTAGGGGTGTACACGAGACATAAATAGGAAGCAAACTCAGGAGAAGGAATGACCTCTCACAAATATTTATTTAATAAATTGTTTCAAATAACCCTGCCTCGTTAAATCAATGAGCTTGGTGTTTTGCTTTCAAAAATAGGTTATAGAAGAAGTCTAAACTGCAGAAAATAAAAACATCCAAGCTGCCTTTTAAGGATACCTTGGAATATCTGTCTATTTTTTAAACATCCGACCCTAGTTTACCACAAAAACAACACAATTGACGGCAGCTCCTTTGCCGCGTGGTTTTTAGAGCCATGTAAGTATTAGAGGGGGGCGGTCGATAGCAACCACCATAGCAACCATGACGGTCAAGTGACTGGATGCAGCCCCGTTGAAAAAAATAGAATACCACCCTACAAACCCAGGAGATTAATGATATTTAAATTATTGTGACCATGAAGTCTTTATTTGCATGGGTTTACATTTCGTTCTGTGTAGCATGGAAAAATTGGAGAAACACTCCCATTCAGAATGCATTGGTTTACATTTCGTTCTTTGGAGCACGGTTATTTTTATTTATCTATTTATTTTCAGTTTTTGAGGAGGTGCTTCAAAGATGCTAATTTTTCTGCAATAATCCAAAATTCAATGGAAAAACCCGTTGGCTTTTTGTCAAGGGAACCCAGGGCGACACTCACTTCCGGGTTGGCCAACCGACGTCATCCCTCCACTACTTCACACTGTAAAAACACATGTTCAAGTTGAATGATAATGCATGATTTATTCTTTATTCTGCCATAGTAACACGGTAAATAAATGGCTTGTATTTAATATGTGTTCAATAAAACGTAATCACAGACAAAATACGTTTTTTAGACTAACGTAATTGAGAATGCCGAATAGTTCTCTGGGAACGTTGTTTTGATGACAAAGGGTTGCTCTGTCAGTTGTCAAAAAAAGCGGACGGACGTGGTCTCTATAGCAATGACCTCAGCTACCCAACACATCAAAAAAACGATTGTTTCTCTCAATCAAAGCACAAAACAGGACAACTGATGCCCATAGCCTTAACCCATACATGTTGTGTAATTAACAAGGACACGTTGGTGTAGTTGTGTTGAGGAATGTCCCAGATTTCACTGTAAAATCTCCGTTAATGTCCGTTAGCCCATGGGATGAATGCTCATAGCTTCATATATTGCCGTGGAGGGATTACATTGCAATGAGAGGAAAACCCCCTGCGTCGAAAAAAGAAGCACATGGTCCTCCGTTAGCCAATGGGATGAATGCTCATAGCGTCTCTATGTGCAGCCATCGGGTCCCCCGTGAAGGGGTTACATTGTAACGAGTTAAAAACCCCATGCGTCGAAAAAAGAAGCACGAGGGTACCCTTTTGCGTTAGAAACTGAAGCCAAAGTCACTGACCGTTCGTCAAAAATCGATGCGCTCAGAGTGAGAATGTGTTGCTCTATCACCCACCGCCGTCTTCCTCCTGCCCCGCCCTGCCCCGCCCAAACCCCAACCAACACCCCCCTTCACGCCCCTACACTCGCCACTGCTTCCATCTCCTGTGACACATTACTCCACCCCACCCAATCTACACATGTTACATGTACAGAATATAAATATAAAGATATTCCTCCTCAGCGTGATTGTTCCCAGAGAAAAACTGATTCCCCCAGCTCCCCACATTCTCACTGCTGCTCTGTGGATTTATGGCAAGTGAAATGTGAAATAACTCCAGTCCAGAATGTAAGTGGACTTTGTTGCATATAATTCCTCTTTAGTGTTCCCAGGAGAAGAAGTGAGGACTTTTTAATAACTCCTTCTCTTCACCTCCATCCTCATTAAGACCTACAGCAGAAAGCCTGCTGACGGAGGTGTTTGAGAGAGGACTGATATACATGATTCTATCTCTATATATAAACATATCAGAATATATATTAATATTTACATACATGTCTGGACCTGACGACTTATTTAATTCATAAAGTAGTTTAGAGAGAGATCTCCAGGCTCCAATTCGATTGTACCTGCCATTCGAAAGGAAGTAGTTATTCCATGGGTTACGAGGAGTTAATCACCTGTCAATCAAGCTTCATCAAGCAAGCCCACACCATTGAGGTGGAGTACTTATTTTCTTTTCTTTTTACAGGGCATCCAATTATGCAGATAAAGGCAAGGAGTAGCCCAGCTGAAGGGGAGGGTGGAGGGGAGGAAGAGGAGGAGGAGATGATGAAAAAAGAAGAATAAGGGGGAGAAGAGGAAGAATAAGAAGAAGGTGGAGGAGGTGAGCAATAAACCAATAGCTAAGATGTATAGGACAATGAGAAAATACATTAAAGATAGAGGACAGTATGGAAAGCTGGCTATGCTGGCTCCTGTCTGACACTAAGCAGCTGAAATG